>NW_021822754.1:44955-54955 GCF_901001165.1 Salmo trutta | reverse complement strand
TTGACCAGGGACTATAGGGACAAAGTAGTGCACTACTTTTGACCAGGGACTATAGGGACAAAGTAGTGCACTACTTTTGACCAGGGCCTATAGGGACAAAGTAGTGCACTACTTTTGACCAGGGCCTATAGGGACGAAGTAGTGCACTTTTCTTGGATAAAAGTAGTGAACTATGTAGGGATTAGGGTGCCGTTGGTGACATAGACACTGTTTGGGTTTTTCATATTTATGCATCTTGAACTTTCTATTCCTGCTGTATAATGAATGTAAAGGTAGAAATGTATTTTTTTTAAATGTTGGAAACAATAAATGTAAATTTGGGATTGGTTAAATGTGAACTCCTCTTCATTGATCTATGAAATGTTCACTATGGTTGTGTTCCAATACCCAGACTTATCATTTTGGGTATACAAAAATAGGTTTTATAGTACGTGACATTTCTAAAATGGAGAATGATTTTAATGCCAGGATGCAGGAGGCTATACTCACTGGGTATGATTTTAATGCAGGAGGCTATACTCACTGGGTATGATTTTAATGCCAGGATGCAGGAGGCTATACTCACTGGGTATGATTTTGATGCAGGAGGCTATACTCACTGGGTATGATTTTAATGCCAGGATGCAGGAGGCTATACTCATTGGGTATTTCAGCTCTTACGAGTCGTTGTATGAAGCAATAGTGTAAACACTGCTCTTTCCATGACAGACTGTAAGGCCATTCTACTGCCAATGTTTGTCTATGGAGATTGCATGGCTGTGTGTTCTATTTTATACACCTGTCAGAAACGGATGTGGCTGAACTAGCCGAATCCACTCGTTTGAAGGGGTGTCCACATACTGCTGTATATATATATATATTTTATTATATTATATTTTACCAGGTAAGTTGACTGACACGTTCTCATTTACAGCAACGACCTGGGGAATAGTTACAGGGGAGAGGAGGGGCGATGAATGAGCCAATTGGAAGCTGGGGATGATTAGTTGGCCGTGATGGTATAAGGGCCATATATAGTGAGGCGGCTGGTAGCCTAGTGGTTAGAACGTTGGGCCAGTAACCGAAAGGTTGCTTGATAGAATCCCTGACCTGATAAGGTACAAATCTGTTGTTCTGCCCCTGAACAAGGCAGTTAACCCACTGTTCCCCAGTAGGCCGTCATTGAAAATAAGAATTTGTTCTTAACTGACTTGCCTATTTAAATAAAGGTTACATAATGTACGTACCTCACCAGAAACGCCACAATCGGTTTCTCCACTGTACCCAGACAAAATCTGATTTAATGCGTCGCTCAGTTATGTATAGAGGCATGTCATCGTGGGAATACTCTTCCACCAGAGGTTTAAAGTAAGTTTAGCTTTAAAAAAATAGATTAACAAAACATATTGTATCGCAGCGTCTCTCCTCTCTCTAAAGATCTACTTGAACTGTACCTGTTTGCCACATCTTCAATCTAAGCCTACGAGAGCGTGTGCCCTCAGGCCTCTAGGAAAGCTAAAGTCATTACGCTAACTAAGAACAGTAAAGCCCCCTTTCCTGGCTCAAATAGCCGACCAATCAGCCTGTTACCAACCCATAGTAAACTTCTGGGGAAAAAATGGTGTTTGACCAGATACAATGTTATTTCACAGTAAACAAATTGACAACAGAATTTCAGCACCCTTATAGGGAAGGACAACAAGCACTGCACTTACACAAATGACTGATGATTTGCTGAGAGAAATTGATGATAAAAATATTGTGAGGGCTGTTTTGTTAGACTTCAGTGCTGCTTTTGACATTATCGATCATAGTCTGCTGCTTTCAAAACGTATGTGTTATGGCTTTACACCCAATGCTGTATTGTGGATAAAGAGTTACCTGTCTAACAGAACACAGAGGGTGTTCTTTAATGGAAGCCTCTCAGATAGAATCCAGGTAGAATCAGGAAGTCCACAGGGCAGCTGTCTAGGCTCATTACTTTTTTCAATCTTTACTAATAAATAGCCACTGGCTTTGAGGAAAGCCAGAGTGTCTGTGCATGCGGATGACTCAACACTATACACGTCAGCTACTACAGCGACTGAAATGACTGCAACACTTAAAGAGATGCAGTTAGTTTCAGAGTGGGTGGCAAGGAATAAGTTAGTCCTTGTATTTGGGACAAATCATTCACTAAACCTCAACTAAATCTTCAAATAAATTATGTGGAAATTGAGCAAGTTGAGGTCATGGTCAAAACATATTGATACAACAGTAGCTAAGATGGGGAGAAGTCTGTCGATAATAAAGCGATGCTCTGCCTTCTTAACAGCACTATCAACAAGGCAGGTCCTACAGGCCCTAGTTTTGTCACATCTGGACTACTGTTCAGTCGTGTGGTCAGGTGCCACAAAGAGGGACTTAGGGAAAATTACAATTGGCTCAGAACAGGGCAGCGCGGCTGGCCCTTGGATGTACACAGAGAGCTGATATTAATAATATGCATGTCAATCTCTCCTGGCTGAAAGTGGAGGAGAGATTGACTTCATCACTACTTGTATTTATGAGAGGTATTGACATGTTGAAAGCACCGAGCTGTCTGTCTAAACTACTGGCACACAGCTCAGACACCCATCCATACCCCACAAGACATGCCACCAGAGGTCTGTCTAAACTACTGGCACACAGCTCAGACACCCATCCATACCCCACAAGACATGCCACCAGAGGTCTGTTTAAACTACTGGCACACAGCTCAGAGACACCCATGCATACCCCACAAGACATGCCACCAGAGGTCTGTTTAAACTACTGGCACACAGCTCAGAGACACCCATGCATACCCCACAAGACATGCCACCAGAGGTCTGTTTAAACTACTGGCACACAGCTCAGAGACACCCATGCATACCACACAAGACATGCCACCAGAGGTCTGTTTAAACTACTGGCACACAGCTCAGAGACACCCATGCATACCCCACAAGACATGCCACCAGAGGTCTGTTTAAACTACTGGCACACAGCTCAGAGACACCCATGCATACCCCACAAGACATGCCACCAGAGGTCTGTTTAAACTACTGGCACACAGCTCAGAGACACCCATGCATACCACACAAGACATGCCACCAGAGGTCTGTTTAAACTACTGGCACACAGCTCAGACACCCATGCATACCACACAAGACATGCCACCAGAGGTCTCTTCACAGTCCCCAAGTCCAGAACAGACTATGGGAAACGCACAGTACTACATAGAGCCAAGACTACATGGAACTCTATTCCACATCAAGTAACTGGTGCAGCAGTAGAATCAGATTTAAAAAGAACAGGTAAAAATACACCTTATGGAACAGCTGGTGTAACAGTGTAGCTTCCGTCCCCCAACCTGGGCTCGAACCAGGGACCCTCTGCACACATCAACAATTGACACCCACGAAGCATCGTTACCCATCGCGCCACAAAAGCCACGGCTCTTGCAGAGCAAGGGGAAAAACTACTTCAAGTCTCAGAGCGAGTGACGTCACTGATTGAAACTCTATTAGCGCGCACCACCGCTAACTAGCTAGCCATTTCACATCGGTTACACTGGGACTGTGAATCCACACAAACATAGGCGCATATACACACACACACACGATAGCATACACACTGTACACACACGTACACATGGATGTTTACTGTATATATGTGGTAGTGGTGGAGTAGGGGCCTGAGGGCACCTAGTCTCAATGTATTGTAATGTTTTTAAAATTGTATAAACTGCCTTAATTTTGCTGGACCCCAGGAAGAGTAGCTGCTGCCTTGGCAGGAACTAATGGGGATCCATAATAAATACAAATACTGTATATAACAATATGTATATAACAATATGAATATGTAGATATGAATAGTGTAAATCATATCATCATGTTGTTGCTTGGTGTCTTTCCAATGTACACTGAGTAGACAAAACATTAAGAACACGTGTTCTTTCCATGACATAGACTGACCAGGTGAATCCAGGTGAAAGATATGATCCCTTATTGATGTCACTTGTTAAATCCACTTCAATCAGTGTAGATGAAGGGGAGGAGACAGGTTAAAGAAGGACTTTTAAGCCCTGAGACATGGATTGTGTATATGTGCCATTTAGAGGGTGAATCAGTAAAGTATTTGCCTTTGGAACGTGGTATGGTAGTAGGTGCCAGGTGCACCGGTTTGGGTCTATCAAGAACTGCAACGCTGCTGGGTTTTTCACGCTCAACAGTTTCCCGTGTGTATCAAGATTGGTCCACCACCCAAAGGACATCCAGCCAATTTGACACAACTGTAGGGAGCATTGGAGTCAACATGGGCCAGCATCCCTGTGGAAACGCTTTCAACACCTTGTAGAGTCCATGTCATGATGAGTTGAGGCTGTTCTGAGGACAAAAGGGGGTGCAACTCAATATTAGGAAGGTGTTCCTAATGTTTTGTATACTCAGTGTATAACAAAGAACACTCCCCAGCACTCTATAGAAGAATATGAATATTTAATTTATAAAGCGCATTTTCCATTCTCATTATGCATCCAGCACTTTGATACAATGACTGAGCTTAAAGTGAAGAAAGAGAGACATAGAGAGAGAGAGAGAGAGACAGAGAGAGAAAGAGTGACAGAGACAGAGACAGAGACATAGAGGGAGAGAGCCAGAGACAGAGACAGAGACAGAGACATAGAGAGAGAGAGACAGAGAGACAGAGAGAGAAAGAGTGACAGAGACAGAGACAGACAGAGACATAGAGGGAGAGAGACAGAGCCAGAGAGAGAAAGAGTGACAGAGACAGAGACAGAGACATAGAGAGAGAGAGAGAGAGACAGAGAGAGAGAGAGAGAGAGAGAGACAGAGAGAGAAAGAGTGACAGAGAGAGAGACAGAGACACAGAGAGAGAGAGAGAGAGAGACAGAGAGAGAAAGAGTGACAGAGACAGAGAGACGAAGGTTTGAAGGGTGAGAGAAACAGGGAGGTCAGAGGTCAGAGGAGGTGACATGGATGAGGGTTTGACCCCAAGTCACCCTGAGCCATAACCCCCATATCATAAAATGTTTGTATTTTTATTCACCTTTATTTAACAAGACAAATCAGTTAAGAACAAATTCTTATTAACAATGACGGCCTACCCATTGCCAAAACCTAACCCGGACAAAGCTGGGCCAATTGTCCGTCGCCCTATGGGACTCCCAATCACGTCCGGTTGTGATACAGCCTGGAATCGAACCAGGGTCTGTAGTGACGTCTCAAGCACTGAGATTCAGTGCCTTAGACCGCTGTGACACTCGTGGGGTCTATTTGAAAGTATTTTCATCGTTTAGAAATGAAAGCACTTTATGTATCCAGTCCCCCCCCCACATTAAGGTGTCATAAGTATTCAGACAAATTCACTTATAGTGTATTAAAGAAGTCAAAAGTTTAGTATTTGGTCCCATATTCCTAGAACACAATGACTACATCAAACTTGGGATCACAAATTGGTTGGATGCAATTGCGGTTTGTTTTGTTCTCTTCAGACCATGTTTGAAGCCCAGAACAGAAACTAATGGTAAACAATGCACTGTGTAACTCTGTAGTGACTTCCATTGTTCAAGTGAGAACGACGACGTGTCTGAACACGTCTACATCGTGTGGATGATACCATGGTTACGGACAATCACCAGTAACGACGAGTGAGAAAGTCACAGATGCACAAGCATCATACCCACAAGAAAACCCCAACCTCCACTGTTATTGGTAATGGTGAGAGGTTTAGTGTGTTTTTTGGGGGGGGGACATGATTGTCGTGAAATCTGTAACTTTCTCACTCATCATTATAAACAATTCATTCATGATTATCCGTAATCATGGTAGCAATCAACACCAATGTAGAAGTGATCAGAAACATATTACATTCCTACCACACAACAACAAGTGACCACAAAATGACAATACATCATTTACCATTCACCTCCACTGGGCACAAAATCATCAGAAACAACCAAAACAAACTGCCAAACAGAATAAAGAACATTTTGTAGAGTCACAAGCTTGATGTAGTCACTGCATGTTGACATATAACACAACATTGTGGAAGAATTATGGGAATTCGAAAAAGCAACACAATGATCACCACCACTTGGTTGAGGCATGATGCTGGAGAAATGTAACCACTCCCAAATTCACAGACAGAACTATAGATCCAAGAACTGATCGTCTAGATTCACAGACAGAACTATGGGTACAGGAACTGATCGCCTAGATTCACAGACAGAACTATGGGTACAGGAACTGATCGTCTAGATTCACAGACAGAACTATGGATACAGGAACTGATCGTCTAGATTCACAGACAGAACTATAGATCCAAGAACTGATCGTCTAGATTCACAGACAGAACTATGGGTACAGGAACTGATCGTCTAGATTCACAGACAGAACTATAGATCCAAGAACTGATCGTCTAGATTCACAGACAGAACTATGGATACAGGAACTGATCGTCTAGATTCACAGACAGAACTATGGGTACAGGAACTGATCGTCTAGATTCACAGACAGAACTATAGATCCAAGAACTGATCGTCTAGATTCACAGACAGAACTATGGATACAGGAACTGATCGTCTAGATTCACAGACAGAACTATGGGTACAGGAACTGATCGTCTAGATTCACAGACAGAACTATGGGTACAGGAACTGATCATCTAGATTCACAGACAGAACTATGGGTACAGGAACTGATCGTCTAGATTCACAGACAGAACTATGGGTACAGGAACTGATCGTCTAGATTCACAGACAGAACTATGGATACAGGAACTGATCGTCTAGATTCACAGACAGAACTATGGGTACAGGAACTGATCGCCTAGATTCACAGACAGAACTATGGATACAGGAACTGATCGTCTAGATTCACAGACAGAACTATGGGTACAGGAACTGATCGTCTAGATTCACAGACAGAACTATGGGTACAGGAACTGATCGTCTAGATTCACAGACAGAACTATGGGTACAGGAACTGATCGTCTAGATTCACAGACAGAACTATGGATACAGGAACTGATCGTCTAGATTCATAGACAGAACTATGGATACAGGAACTGATCGTCTAGATTCATAGACAGAACTATGGGTACAGGAAGTAAACATCCATGACATCAACATTGGGTTTTCAAGCTGTATGGTAGTTGTTTACACTTGTAATTTTGGGTTTTGATGGGGTAGGACAGTTGAACTAAGCTCATGAATTACTAAATTACCAAGTTATATTCCTCAAGAATCAATGGCTACTTATCATTCATTTAAATGAAGAAGAAGAGGTGAAGATCCTGGATTGGCCCTTTTCAGTTCAGTCACGTCCTGATGAGTTGGAGGGGGTTCCATGGAATTACACAGAGAACTAAATAGAACTCTAGATATCAAGTCAACGTCACCTTCACCTACTGTAGTCCCCATTTCAGTCTACATACCTTCACCTACTGTAGGCCCCATTTCAGTCTACATACCTTCACCTACTGTAGGCCCCGTTTCAGTCTACATACCTTCACCTACTGTAGGCCCCATTTCAGTCTACATACCTTCACCTACTGTAGTCCCCATTTCAGTCTACATACCTTCACCTACTGTAGTCCCCATTTCAGTCTACATACCTTCTCCACCTACTGTAGTCCCCATTTCAGTCTACACACCTTCACCTACTGTAGTCCCCATTTCAGTCTACATACCTCACCTACTGTAGTCCCCATTTCAGTCTACATACCTTCACCTACTGTAGGCCCCATTTCAGTCTACATACCTTCACCTACTGTAGGCCCCATTTCAGTCTACACACCTTCACCTACTGTAGTCCCCATTTCAGTCTACATACCTTCTCCACCTACTGTAGGCCCCGTTTCAGTCTACATACCTTCACCTACTGTAGTCCCCATTTCAGTCTACATACCTTCTCCACCTACTGTAGTCCCCATTTCAGTCTACATACCTTCACCTACTGTAGTCCCCATTTCAGTCTATACACCTTCACCTACTGTAGTCCCCATTTCAGTCTACATACCTTCTCCACCTACTGTAGTCCCCATTTCAGTCTACATACCTTCACCTACTGTAGTCCCCATTTCAGTCTACATACCTTCACCTACTGTAGTCCCCATTTCAGTCTACATACCTTCACCTACTGTAGTCCCCATTTCAGTCTACACACGTTCACCTACTGTAGTCCCCATTTCAGTCTACATACCTTCACCTACTGTAGTCCCCATTTCAGTCTACATACCTTCACCTACTGTAGTCCCCATTTCAGTCTACATACCTTCACCTACTGTAGTCCCCATTTCAGTCTACACACCTTCACCTACTGTAGTCCCCATTTCAGTCTACATACCTTCACCTACTGTAGGCACCATTTCAGTCTACATACCTTCACCTACTGTAGTCCCCATTTCAGTCTACATACCTTCACCTACTGTAGTCCCCATTTCAGTCTACATACCTTCACCTACTGTAGGCCCCATTTCAGTCTACATACCTTCACCTACTGTAGTCCCCATTTCAGTCTACATACCTTCACCTACTGTAGTCCCCATTTCAGTCTACATACCTTCACCTACTGTAGTCCCCATTTCAGTCTACATACCTTCACCTACTGTAGTCCCCATTTCAGTCTACACACCTTCACCTACTGTAGTCCCCATTTCAGTCTACACACCTTCACCTACTGTAGTCCCCATTTCAGTCTACATACCTTCACCTACTGTAGTCCCCAATTTCAGTCTACATACCCTCACCTACTGTAGTCCCCATTTCAGTCTACATACCTTCACCTACTGTAGTCCCCATTTCAGTCTACATACCTTCTTCACCTACTGTAGTCCCCATTTCAGTCTACATACCTTCACCTACTGTAGTCCCCATTTCAGTCTACATACCTTCACCTACTGTTGGCCCCATTTCAGTCTACATACCTTCACCTACTGTAGGCCCCATTTCAGCCTACGTCTACATCACTCTACCTACTGTAGTCCCCATTTCAGTCTACATACCTTCTCCACCTACTGTAGTCCCCATTTCAGTCTACACACCTTCACCTACTGTAGTCCCCATTTCAGTCTACATACATTCACCTACTGTAGTCCCCATTTCAGCCTACGTCTACATCACTCTACCTATTGTAGTCCCCATTTCAGTCTACACACCTTCACCTACTGTAGTCCCCATTTCAGTCTACATACATTCACCTACTGTAGTCCCCATTTCAGTCTACGTCTACATCACTCTACCTACTGTAGTCCCCATTTCAGTCTACACACCTTCACCTACTGTAGTCCCCATTTCAGTCTACATACCTTCACCTACTGTAGTCCCCATTTCAGTCTACATACCCTCACCTACTGTAGTCCCCATTTCAGTCTACATACCTTCACCTACTGTAGTCCCCATTTCAGTCTACATACCTTCTTCACCTACTGTAGTCCCCATTTCAGTCTACATACCTTCACCTACTGTAGTCCCCATTTCAGTCTACATACCTTCACCTACTGTTGGCCCCATTTCAGTCTACATACCTTCACCTACTGTAGGCCCCATTTCAGCCTACGTCTACATCACTCTACCTACTGTAGTCCCCATTTCAGTCTACATACCTTCTCCACCTACTGTAGTCCCCATTTCAGTCTACACACCTTCACCTACTGTAGTCCCCATTTCAGTCTACATACATTCACCTACTGTAGTCCCCATTTCAGCCTACGTCTACATCACTCTACCTATTGTAGTCCCCATTTCAGTCTACACACCTTCACCTACTGTAGTCCCCATTTCAGTCTACATACATTCACCTACTGTAGTCCCCATTTCAGTCTACGTCTACATCACTCTACCTACTGTAGTCCCCATTTCAGTCTACACACCTTCACCTACTGTAGTCCCCATTTCAGTCTACATACCTTCACCTACTGTAGTCCCCATTTCAGTCTACATACCTTTACCTACTGTAGTCCCCATTTCAGTCTACATACCTTCACCTACTGTAGGCCC
>NW_021822754.1:24955-42455 GCF_901001165.1 Salmo trutta | reverse complement strand
CACACAGTGCCCGTGCTTGTGTAGGTTTGTGCGAGGGAGGGAGCTTTGATGGGTCAGCCTCCAGTGTCCACATTGACTTCTTGGGGGGAGGTAGAGAGATATTCATCATGATCCGTCTGTCACAGTGTCGAGGTATGTGAATCAGTCTCTCTGTCTGTCTTGGGTGCGCTCTCTTCCACTCCTCATTATGCAACGCAGACAGTAGTCATATTTGTTTCAATAAAATTAAAGTATAATTTTAAAGTCTAAGGATTATAATACATAGACTACATTTGTAGAGTCTTAAGAAAAGAATATCTAACTGATAAAAATTGTTTACCACGAAAAGAGACTTTACCAAGCTCGTTGAAGAGACAACTATCTAACTATCCAGTGGAGTACCTGTAATCCTCCCGAACTCCATTCCAGCATTTACAGAGAATCTCTTTTTCTTTCAGGCTTTTTGCTTCCACTCTTTTTATTACCGAATTCTCGGGATGCGGGTGTTCCTGTTCGCAGCGACGGTATTTTTCGCACACAAGCTCACCGGGTTTGGTGCAGGAGCCGGTGCCGCGTCCAGCTCCAAAAAGTGTTCCTCCCAGTGCGACGTGAGCGAGTGTCCTAGTCCGAACTGCCCCAGCGGGTATGTCCCAGACCGGTGCAACTGTTGCCTGGTGTGTTCCCGGGGCGAGGGTGAACTCTGTGGCCGGAAAAACGACCTCCCGTGTGGGGACGGCTTAGAGTGTAGGTCCCCTAACGGTCCTAACAAGGGCCCGTCGGCGAAGC
Organism: Salmo trutta; assembly: GCF_901001165.1. Taxonomy (NCBI): domain Eukaryota; kingdom Metazoa; phylum Chordata; class Actinopteri; order Salmoniformes; family Salmonidae; genus Salmo; species Salmo trutta. Next base: position 41,690 of record NW_021822754.1, on the reverse strand, counting down.
GGAGCTCCAAGCGGCGGCTGTGTCAGTGTAAGATGGGGTATAAGGTGTGTGGTAGCGACGGAAAGACGTACGGGAATGTGTGTCGGATGAAGGCTGCCAGCCGGAAAGCTCTTCAGAAGGAAAGGGATGCCATCACCCAAGTACACAAGGGACCCTGTCCATCAGGTAAGTCCTAGCCATTAGCCTATAGCCATTAGCCTATAGCCTAGCTCTCATCCAGGGCGTTACGTGCAGCTTGAGTTGCGTTTTATTTTATGAGTACCATGGCAGCTCAAAGCTGTATTTGAAGAAGGCCCTGTCTATATGTAAAGTGCTAGCATATATAGTGCATTGGGAAGGTATTCAGACAGCTTGACTTTTTCCACATTTTGTTACGTTACAGCCTTATTCTAAAATTGATTAAATTCTACACACAATACCATATAATGACAAAGCAAAAACAGGTTTTTAGAAATTTTTGCAAACTAATAAACTCAGCAAAAAATGCAACGTCCTCACTGTCAACTGCATTTATTTTCAGCAAACTTAACATGTGTAGAAATGTGTATGAACATAACAAGATTCAACACCTGAGACATAAACTGAACAAGTTCCACAGACATGTGACTAACAGAAATTGAATAATGTGTCCCTGAACAAAGGGGGGTCAAAATCAAAAGTAACAGTCAGTATCTGGTGTGGCCACCAGCTGCATTAAGTACTGCAGTGCATCTCCTCCTCATGGACTGCACCAGATTTGCCAGTTCTTGCTGTGAGATGTTACCCCACTCTTCCACCAAGGCACCTGCAAGTTCCCGGACATTTCTGGGGGGAATGACCCTAGCCCTCACCCTCCGATCCAACCGGTCCCAGACGTGCTCAATGGGATTGAGATCCAGGCTCTTCGCTGGCCACGGCAGAACACTGACATTCCTGTCTTGCAGGAAATCACACACAGAACGAGCAGTATGGCTGGTGGCATTGTCATGCTGGAGGGTCATGTCAGGATGAGTCTGCAGGAGGGGTACCACATGAGGGAGGAGGATGTCTTCCCTGTAACACACAGCGTTGAGATTGCCTGCAATGACAACAAGCTCAGTCCGATGATGCTGTGAGACACCGCCCCAGACCATGGTGGACCCTCCACCTCCAAATCGATCCCGCTCCAGAGTACAGGCCTCGGTGTAATGCTCATTCCTTTGACGATAAACGCGAATCCGACCATCACCCCTGGTGAGACAAAACCGCGACTCGCCAGTGAAGAGCATTTTTCCAGTCCTGTCTGGTCCACCGACGGTGGGTTTGTGCCCATAGGCGACGTTGTTGCCGTTGATGTCTGGTGAGGACCTGCCTTACAACAGGCCTACAAGCCTTCAGTCCAGCCTCTCTCAGCCTATTGCGGACAGTCTGAGCACTGATGGAGGGATTGTGCGTTCCTGGTGTAACTCGGGCAGTTGTTGTTGTCATCCTGTACCTGTCCTACAGGTGTGATGTTGGGATGTACCGATCCTGTGCAGGTGTTACACGTGGTCTGCCACTGCGAGGACGATCAGCTGTCCATCCTGTCTCCCTGTAGCTCTGTCTTAGGCATCTCACAGTACGGACATTGCAATTTATTGCCCTGGCCACATCTGCAGTCCTCATGCCTCCTTGCAGCATGCCTAAGGCACGTTCACACAAATGAGCAGGGACCCTGGGCATCTTTCTTTTGGTGTTTTTCAAAGTCAGTAGAAAGGCCTCTTTAGTGTCCTAAGTTTTCATAACTGTGACCTTAATTCCCTACCGTCTGTAAGATGTTAGTGTCTTAACGACCGTTCCACAGGTGCGTGTTCATGAATTGTTTATGGTTAATTGGAGCATAGGAAACAGTGTTTAAACCCTTTACAATGAAGATCTGTGAAGTTATTTGGATTTTTACAAATTATCTTTGAAAGGCCACTGTGTTCTTGGGGACCTTCAATGCTGCAGAACGTTTTTGGGACCCTTCCCAGGTCTGTGCCTCTACATAATCCTGTCTCGGAGCTCTACGGACAATTCCTTCGACCTCATGGCTTGGTTTTTGCTCTGACATGCACTGTCAACTGTGGGACCTTAAATAGACAGGTGTGTGCCTTTCCAAATCATGTCCAATCAATTGAATTTACCACAGGTGGACTCCAATCAAGTTGTAGAAACATCTCAAGGATGATCAATGGAATCAGGATGCACCTGAGCTCAATTTCGAGTGTCATAACAAACGGTCTGAATACTTGAATAAGGTATTTCTGTAATTAACTATTTTTGTATTTTTTTAAATGTCTTAAAAACTATTTTTTCTTTGTCATTATGAGGTTTTGTGTGTAGATTGATGAGACTAGTTTGGAGACACTAATAACAATAAACTAGCCTCCAGTTAAAGGGCTATAACAATAAACTAGCCTACAGTTAAAGGACTAAACCAATAAACTAGCCTACAGTTAAAGGGTTATAACAATAACTAGCCTACAGTTAAAGGACTAAAAACAATAAACTAGCCTAGCAGTTAAAGGACTAAAACAATAAACTAGCCTACAGTTAAAGGACTAAACCAATAAACTAGCCTACAGTTAAAGGACTAACCAATAAACTAGCCTACAGTTAAAGGACTAAACCAATAAACTAGCCTACAGTTAAAGGGATATAACAATAAACTAGTCTACAGTTAAAGGACTATAACAATAAACTAGCCTACAGTTAAAGGACTAAACCAATAAACTAGCCTACAGTTAAAGGACTAAACCAATAAACTAGTCTACAGTTAAAGGACTAAACCAATAAACTAGCCTACAGTTAAAGGACTAACCAATAAACTAGCCTACAGTTAAAGGACTATAACATAACTAGCCTACAGTTAAAGGACTAAACCAATAAACTAGTCTACAGGTTAAAGGACTAAACCAATAAACTAGCCTACAGTTAAAGGGACTAAACCAATAAACTAACCTACAGTTAAAGGACTAACCAATAAACTAGTCTACAGTTAAAGGACTAAACCAATAAACTAGCCTACAGTTAAAGGACTAAACCAATAAACTAGCCTACAGTTAAAGGACTATAACAATAAACTAGCCTACAGTTAAAGGACTAAACCAATAAACTAGTCTACAGTTAAAGGACTAAACCAATAAACTAGTCTACAGTTAAAGGACTAAACCAATAACTAGCCTACAGTTAAAGGACCTAAACCAATAAACTAGTCTACAGTTAAAGGACTAAACCAATAAACTAGCCTACAGTTAAAGGACTAAACCAATAAACTAGCCTACAGTTAAAGGACTAAACCAATAAAACTAGCCTACAGTTAAAGGACTAAACCAATAAACTAACCTACAGTTAAAGGGCTATAACAATAAACTAGCCTACAGTTAAAGGACTAAACCAATGAACTAGTCTACAGTTAAAGGGCTAAACCAATAAACTAGTCTACAGTTAAAGGACTAAACCAATAAACTAGCCTACAGTTAAAGGACTAAACCAATAAACTAGCCTACAGTTAAAGGACTATAACAATAAACTAGCCTACAGTTAAAGGACTAAAACAATAAACTAGCCTACAGTTAAAGGACTAAACCAATAAACTGGCCTACAGTTAAAGGACTAAACAAATAAACTAGCCTACAGTTAAAGGGCTATAACAATAAACTAGCCTACAGTTAAAGGACTAAACCAATAAACTAGCCTACAGTTAAAGGGCTATAACAATAAACTAGCCTATGTTAAAGGACTAAACCAATAAACTAGCCTACAGTTAAAGGACTATAACAATAAACTAGCCTACAGTTAAAGGGTTATAACAATAAACTAGCCTACAGTTAAAGGACTATAACAACAAACTAGCCTACAGTTAAAGGACTAAACCAATAAACTAGCCTACAGTTAAAGGACTATAACAATAAACTAGCCTACAGTTAAAGGACTATAACAATAAACTAGCCTACAGTTATAGGACTATAACAATAAACTAGCCTACAGTTAAAGGACTAAACCAATAAACTAGCCTACAGTTAAAGGACTATAACAATAAACTATCCTACAGTTAGAGGACTAAACCAATAAACTAGCCTACAGTTAAAGGGCTATAACAATAAACTAGCCTACAGTTAAAGGACTAAACCAATAAACTACCTACAGTTAAAGGGTTATAACAATAAACTAGTCTACAGTTAAAGGACTAACCAATAAACTAGCCTACAGTTAAAGGGCTATAACAATAAACTAGCCTACAGTTAAAGGGCTATAACAATAAACTAGCCTACAGTTAAAGGACTAAACCAATAAACTAGCCTACAGTTAAAGGACTAACAATAAACTAGCCTACAGTTAAAGGGCTAAACCAATAAACTAGCCTACAGTTAAAGGACTAAACCAATGAACTAGCCTACAGTTAAAGGACTAACAATAAACTAGCCTACAGTTAAAGGACTAACAATAAACTAGCCTACAGTTAAAGGGCTATAACAATAAACTAGCCTATGTTAAAGGACTAAACCAATAAACTAGCCTACAGTTAAGGACTATAACAATAAACTAGCCTACAGTTTAAAGGGTTATAACAATAAAACTAGCCTACAGTTAAAGGACTATAACAACAAACTAGCCTACAGTTAAAGGACTAAACCAATAAACTAGCCTACAGTTAAAGGACTATAACAATAAACTAGCCTACAGTTAAAGGACTATAACAATAAACTAGCCTACAGTTATAGGACTATAACAATAAACTAGCCTACAGTTAAAGGACTAAACCAATAAACTAGCCTACAGTTAAAGGACTATAACAATAAACTATCCTACAGTTAAAGGACTAAACCAATAAACTAGCCTACAGTTAAAGGGCTATAACAATAAACTAGCCTACAGTTAAAGGACTAAACCAATAAACTAGCCTACAGTTAAAGGGTTATAACAATAAACTAGTCTACAGTTAAAGGACTAAACCAATAAACTAGCCTACAGTTAAAGGGCTATAACAATAAACTAGCCTACAGTTAAAGGGTTATAACAATAAACTAGCCTACAGTTAAAGGACTAAACCAATAAACTAGCTTACAGTTAAAGGTCTAACAGTAAACTAGTCTACAGTTAAAGGGCTAAACCAATGAACTAGCCTACAGTTAAAGGACTAAACCAATAAACTAGCCTACAGTTAAAGGACTAAACCAATAAACTAGCCTACAGTTAAAGGACTATAACAATAAACTAGCCTACAGTTAAAGGGTTATAACAATAAACTAGCCTACAGTTAAAGGACTAAACCAATAAACTAGCCTACAGTTAAAGGACTAACAATAAACTAGCCTACAGTTAAAGGGCTAAACCAATAAACTAGCCTACAGTTAAAGGACTAAACCAATGAACTAGCCTACAGTTAAAGGACTAACAATAAACTAGCCTACAGTTAAAGGACTAACAATAAACTAGCCTACAGTTAAAGGGCTATAACAATAAACTAGCCTATGTTAAAGGACTAAACCAATAAACTAGCCTACAGTTAAAGGACTATAACAATAAACTAGCCTACAGTTAAAGGGTTATAACAATAAACTAGCCTACAGTTAAGGACTATAACAACAAACTAGCCTACAGTTAAAGGACTAAACCAATAAACTAGCCTACAGTTAAAGGACTATAACAATAAACTAGCCTACAGTTAAAGGACTATAACAATAAACTAGTCTACAGTTATAGGACTATAACAATAAACTAGCCTACAGTTAAAGGACTAAACCAATAAACTAGCCTACAGTTAAAGGACTATAACAATAAACTATCCTACAGTTAAAGGACTAAACCAATAAACTAGCCTACAGTTAAAGGGCTATAACAATAAACTAGCCTACAGTTAAAGGACTAAACCAATAAACTAGCCTACAGTTAAAGGGTTATAACAATAAACTAGTCTACAGTTAAAGGACTAAACCAATAAACTAGCCTACAGTTAAAGGGCTATAACAATAAACTAGCCTACAGTTAAAGGGTTATAACAATAAACTAGCCTACAGTTAAAGGACTAAACCAATAAACTAGCTTACAGTTAAAGGTCTAACAATAAACTAGTCTACAGTTAAAGGGCTAAACCAATGAACTAGCCTACAGTTAAAGGACTAAACCAATAAACTAGCCTACAGTTAAAGGACTAAACCAATAAACTAGCCTACAGTTAAAGGACTATAACAATAAACTATCCTACAGTTAAAGGACTAAACCAATAAACTAGCCTACAGTTAAAGGACTATAACAATAAACTAGCCTACAGTTAAAGGGTTATAACAATAAACTAGCCTACAGTTAAAGGACTAAACCAATAAACTAGCCTACAGTTAAAGGACTAACAATAAACTAGCCTACAGTTAAAGGGCTAAACCAATAAACTAGCCTACAGTTAAAGGACTAAACCAATGAACTAGCCTACAGTTAAAGGACTAACAATAAACTAGCCTACAGTTAAAGGACTAACAATAAACTAGCCTACAGTTAAAGGGCTATAACAATAAACTAGCCTATGTTAAAGGACTAACCAATAAACTAGCCTACAGTTAAAGGACTATAACAATAAACTAGCCTACAGTTAAAGGGTTATAACAATAAACTAGCCTACAGTTAAAGGACTATAACAACAAACTAGCCTACAGTTAAAGGACTAAACCAATAAACTAGCCTACAGTTAAAGGACTATAACAATAAACTAGCCTACAGTTAAAGGACTATAACAATAAACTAGCCTACAGTTATAGGACTATAACAATAAACTAGCCTACAGTTAAAGGACTAAACCAATAAACTAGCCTACAGTTAAAGGACTATAACATAAACTATCCTACAGTTAAAGGACTAAACCAATAAACTAGCCTACAGTTAAGGGCTATAACAATAACTAGCCTACAGTTAAAGGACTAAACCAATAAACTAGCCTACAGTTAAAGGGTTATAAACAATAACTAGTCTACAGTTAAGGACTAAACCAATAAACTAGCCTACAGTTAAAGGGCTATAACAATAAACTAGCCTACAGTTAAAGGGTTATAAACAATAAACTAGCCTACAGTTAAAGGACTAACCAATAAACTAGCTTACAGTTAAAGGTCCTAACAATAACTAGTCTACAGTTAAAGGGCTAAACCATGAACTAGCCTACAGTTAAAGGACTAAACCAATAAACTAGCCTACAGTTAAAGGACTAAACCAATAAACTAGCTACAGTTAAAGGACTATACAATAAACTATCCTACAGTTAAAGGACTAAACCAATAAACTAGCCTACAGTTAAAGGACTAAACCAATAAACAGCCTACAGTTAAAGGATTATAACAATAAACTAGGCTACAGTTAAAGGACTAACAATAAACTAGCCTACAGTTAAAGGACTATAACAATAAACTAGCCTACAGTTAAAGGACTATAACAAAAAAACTAGCCTACAGTTAAAGGACTAAACCCATAAACTAGCCTACAGTTAAAGGACTATAACAATAAACTAGGCCTACAGTTAAAGGACTAAACCAATAAACTAGCCTACAGTTAAAGGACTAAACCAATAAACTAGCCTACAGTTAAAGGACTAAACCAATAACTAGCCTACAGTTAAAGGACTAACAATAAACTAGCCTACAGTTAAAGGGCTATAACAATAAACTAGCCTACAGTTAAAGGACTAAACCAATAAACTAGGCTACAGTTAAAGGACTAACAATAAACTAGCCTACAGTTAAGGACGACACCAATGAACTAGCCTACAGTAAAGGACTAACAATAAACTAGCCTACAGTTAAGGACTAACAATAAACTAGCCTACAGTAAAGGACTATAACAATAAACTAGCCTACAGTTAAAGGACTAAACCAATAAACTAGCCTACAGTTAAAGGACTAAACCAATAAACTAGCCTACAGTTAAAGGACTATAACAATAAACTTAGGCGTACAGTTAAAGGACTAACAATAAACTAGCCTACAGTTAAAGGACTAAACCAATAAACTAGCCTACAGTTAAAGGACTATAACAATAAACTAGCCTACAGTTAAAGGACTAAACCAATAAACTAGCCTACAGTTAAAGGGCTAAACCAATAAACTAGCCTACAGTTAAAGGACTAAACCAATAAACTAGCCTACAGTTAAAGGACTATAACAATAAACTAGGCTACAGTTAAAGGACTAACACAATAAACTAGCCTACAGTTAAAGGACTATAACAATAAACTAGCCTACAGTTAAAGGACTATAACAAAAAACTAGCCTACAGTTAAAGGACTAAACCAATAAACTAGCCGACAGTTAAAGGACTATAAAAGCCTACAGTTAAGGACTAACAATAAACTAGCCTACAGTTAAAGGACTAAACCAATAAACTAGCCTACAGTTAAAGGACTAAACCAATAAACTAGCCTACAGTTAAAGGACTAAACCATAAACTAGCCTACAGTTAAAGGCTATAACAATAAACTAGCCTACAGTTAAAGGACTAAACCAATAAACTAGCCTACAGTTAAAGGACTAACAATAAACTAGCCTACAGTAAAGGACTAAACCAATGAACTAGCCTACAGTTAAAGGACTAACAATAAACTAGCCTACAGTTAAAGGACTAACAATAAACTAGCCTACAGTTAAAGGACTATAACAATAAACTAGCCTACAGTTAAAGGACTAAACCAATAAACTAGCCTACAGTTAAAGGACTAAACCAATAAACTAGCCTACGTAAGGACTATAACAATAAACGAGGCTACAGTTAAAGGACTAACAATAAACTAGCCTACAGTTAAAGGACTAAAGCAATAAACTAGCCTACAGTTAAAGGACTAAACCAATAAACTAGCCTACAGTTAAAGGGCTATAACAATAAACTAGCTACAGTAAAGGACTAAACCAATGAACTAGCTACAGTTAAAGGGCTAAACCAATAAACTAGTCTACAGTAAAGGACTAAACCAATAAACTAGCCCTACAGTTAAAGGACTAAACCAATAAACTAGCTACAGTTAAAGGACTATAACAATAAACTAGCCTACAGTTAAAGGACTATAACAATAAACTAGCCTACAGTTAAAGGACTAAACCAATAAACTAGCCTACAGTTAAAGGACTAAACCAATAAACTAGCCTACAGTTAAAGGGCTATAACAAAAACTAGCCTACAGTTAAAGGACTAAACCAATAAACTAGCCTACAGTTAAAGGGCTATAACAATAAACTAGACTACAGTTAAAGGACTAAACCAATAAACTAGCCTACAGTTAAAGGACTATAACAATAAACTAGCCAACAGTTAAAGGGTTATAACAATAAACTAGCCTACAGTTAAAGGACTATAACAATAAACTAGCCTACAGTAAAGGACTAAACCAATAACTAGCCTACAGTTAAAGGACTATAACAATAACTAGCCTACAGTTAAAGGACTATAACAATAAACTAGCCTACAGTTAGGACTATAACAATAAACTAGCTACAGTTAAAGGACTAAACCAAAAACTAGCCTACAGTTAAAGGACTAAACAATAAACTATCTACAGTTAAAGGACTAAACCAATAAACTAGCCTACAGTTAAAGGGCTATAACAATAAACTAGCTACAGTTAAAGGACTAAACCAATAAACTAGCCTACAGTTAAAGGACTAAACCAATAAACTAGCCTTCAGTTAAAGGGCTATAACAAAAAATAGCCTACAGTTAAAGGACACTAAACCAATAAACTAGCTACAGTAAAGGACTAAACAATAAACTAGCCTACAGTTAAAGGGTTATAACAATAAACTAGCCTACAGTTAAAGGACTATAACAATAAACAGCCTACAGTTAAAGGACTAAACCAATAAACTAGCCTACAGTTAAAGGACTAACAATAAACTAGCCTACAGTTAAAGGGCTAAACCAATAAACTAGCCTACAGTTAAAGGACTAAACCAATAAACTAGCCTACAGTTAAAGGACTATAACAATAAACTAGCCTACAGTTAAAGGACTAAACCAATAAACTAGCCTACAGTTAAAGGACTAACAATAAACTAGCCTACAGTTAAAGGGCTAAACCAATAAACTAGCCTACAGTTAAAGGACTAAACCAATGAACTAGCCTACAGTTAAAGGACTAACAATAAACTAGCCTACAGTTAAAGGACTAACAATAAACTAGCCTACAGTTAAAGGACTATAACAATAAACTAGCCTACAGTTAAAGGACTAAACCAATAAACTAGCCTACAGTTAAAGGACTAAACCAATAAACTAGCCTACAGTTAAAGGACTATAACAATAAACTAGCTACAGTTAAAGGACTAACAATAAACTAGCCTGCAGTTAAAGGACTAAACCAATAAACTAGCCTACAGTTAAAGGACTAAACCAATAAACTAGCCTACAGTAAAGGGCTATAACAATAAACTAGCTACAGTTAAAGGACTAAACCAATGAACTAGCCTACAGTTAAGGGATAACAATAAAACTAGCCTACAGTTAAAGGACTAAACAATAAACTAGCCTACAGTTAAAGGACTATAACATAAACTAGCCTACAGTTAAGGACTAAACAATAAACTAGCCTACAGTTAAAGGACTAAACAATAAACTAGCCTACAGTTAAAGGACTATAACAATAAAACTAGCTACAGTTAAAGGACTAACAATAAACTAGCTACAGTTAAAGGACTAACAATAAACTAGCCTACAGTTAAAGGACTATAACAATAAACTAGCCTACAGTTAAAGGACTAACAATAAACTAGCCTACAGTTAAAGGACTATAACAATAAACTAGCCTACAGTTAAAGGACTATAACCAATAACTAGCCTACAGTTAAAGGACTAAACAATAAACTAGCCTACAGTTAAAGGACTAAACCAATAACTAGCCTACAGTTAAAGGCTATAACATAAACTAGCCTACAGTTAAAGGGCTAAACAAAAACTAGCCTACAGTTAAAGGACTAAAACCAATAAACTAGCCTACAGTTAAAGGACTAAACCAATAAACTAGCCTCAGTTAAAGGGCTATAACAATAAACTAGCCTACAGTTAAAGGACTAAACCAATAAACTAGCCTACAGTAAAGGACTATAACAATAAACTAGCCTACAGTTAAAGGACTATAACAATAAACTAGCCTACAGTTAAAGACTATAACAAAAACTAGCCTACAGTTAAAGGACTAAACCAATAAACTAGCCTACAGTTAAAGGACTAACAATAAACTAGCCTACAGTTAAAGGGCTAAACCAATAAACTAGCCTACATTTAAAGACTAAACCAATAAACTAGCCTACAGTTAAAGGACTAACAATAAACTAGCCTACAGTTAAAGGACTAAACCAATAAACTAGCCTACAGTTAAAGGACTAACAATAAACTAGCCTACAGTTAAAGGCTAAACCAATAAACTAGCTACAGTTAAAGGACTAAACCAATAAACTAGCCTACAGTTAAAGGACTAACAATAAACTAGCCTACAGTTAAAGGACTAACAATAAACTAGCCTACAGTTAAAGGACTAAACCAATAAACTAGCTACAGGTAAAGGACTAAACCAATAAACTAGCCTACAGTTAAAGGACTAACCAATAAACTAGCTACAGTTAAAGGACTAACAATAAAACTAGGCTACAGTTAAAGGACTAACAATAAACTAGCCTAGTTAAAGGACTAAACCAATAAACTAGCCTGCAGTTAAAGGACTAAACCAATAAACTAGCCTACAGTTAAAGGGCTATAACAATAAACTAGCCTACAGTTAAAGGACTAAACCAATGAACTAGCCTACAGTTAAAGGCTAAACCAATAAACTAGCCTACAGTTAAAGGACTAAACCAATAAACTAGCCTACAGTTAAAGGACTAAACCAATAAACTAGCCTACAGTTAAAGGACTATAACAATAAACTAGCCTACAGTTAAAGGACTAAACCAATAAACTAGCCTACAGTTAAAGGACTAAACCAATAAACTAGCCTACAGTTAAAGGACTAAACCAATAAACTAGCCTACAGTTAAAGGCTATAACAATAAAACTAGCCTACAGTAAAGGACTAAACCAAACTCTATACAGTTAAAGGGCTAAACCAATAAACTAGCCTACAGTTAAAGGACTAAACAATAAACTAGCCTACAGTTAAGGACTATAACAATAAACTAGCCTACAGTTAAAGGACTAAACCAATAAACTAGCCTACAGTTAAAGGGACTATAACAAAAACTCCTACAGTTAAAGGACTAACATAAACTAGTCTACAGTTAAAGGGCTATAACAATAAACTAGCCTACAGTTAAAGGACTAAACCAATAAACTAGCCTACAGTTAAAGGGTTATAACAATAAACTAGTCTACAGTTAAAGGACTAAACCAATAAACTAGCCTACAGTTAAAGGGCTATAACAATAAACTAGCCTACAGTTAAAGGACTAAACCAATAAACTAGCCTACAGTTAAAGGACTAAACCAATAAACTAGCCTACAGTTAAAGGACTAACCAAACTAGCCTACAGTTAAAGGGCTAAACAATAAACTAGCCTACAGTTAAAGGACTAAACCAATAAACTAGCCTACAGTTAAAGGACTAACAATAACTAGCTACAGTTAAAGGACTAACAATAAACTAGCCTACAGTTAAAGGACTAAACAATAAACTAGCCTACAGTTAAGGACTAACAATAAACTAGCCTACAGTTAAAGGACTAAACAATAAACTAGCCTACAGTTAAAGGACATAACAATAAACTAGCTACAGTTAAAGGACTAACAATAAACTAGCCTACAGTTAAAGGACTATAACAATAAAACTAGTACAGTTAAAGGACTATAACAATAAACTAGCCTACAGTTAAAGGACTAAACCAATAAACTAGCCTACAGTTAAAGGACTATAACAATAAACTAGCCTACAGTTAAAGGACTATAACAATAAACTAGCCTACAGTTAAAGGACTAAACCAATAAACTAGCCTACAGTTAAAGGACTAAACCAATAAACTAGCCTACAGTTAAAGGACTATAACAATAAACTAGCCTACAGTTAAAGGGTTATAACAATAAACTAGCCTACAGTTAAAGGATAAACAATAAACTAGCCTACAGTTAAAGGGACTAACAATAAACTAGCTACAGTTAAAGGGCTAAACCTATAAACTAGCCTACAGTTAAAGGACTAAACCAATAAACTAGCCTACAGTTAAAGGACTAACAATAAACTAGCCTACAGTTAAAGGACTAAACCAAAAACTAGCCTACAGTTAAAGGACTAACAATAAACTAGCTACAGTTAAAGGCTAAACAATAAACTAGCCTACAGTTAAAGGACTAAACCAATGAACTAGCCTACAGTTAAAGGATAACAATAAACTAGCCTACAGTTAAAGGACTAAACCAATAAACTAGCCTACAGTAAAGGACTATAACAATAAACTAGCCTACAGTTAAAGGACTAAACCAATAAACTAGCCTACAGTTAAAGGACTAAACCAATAAACTAGCCTACAGTTAAAGGATTATAACAAAACTAGGCTACAGTTAAAGGACTAACAATAAAACTAGCCTACAGTTAAAGGACTATAACAATAAACTAGCCTACAGTTAAAGGACTATAACAATAAACTAGCCTACAGTTAAAGGACTAAACCAATAAACTAGTCTACAGTTAAAGGACTATAACAATAAACTAGCCTACAGTTAAAGGACTAAACCAATAAACTAGCCTACAGTTAAAGGACTAAACAATAAACTAGCTACAGTTAAAGGACTAAACCAATAAACTAGCCTACAGTAAAGGGCTATAACAATAAACTAGCCTACAGTTAAAGGCTAAACCAATAAAACTAGCCTACAGTTAAAGACTAAACCAATAAACTAGCCTATAGTTAAAGGACTAACAATAAACTAGCTACAGTTAAAGGACTAAACAATAAACTACCTACAGTTAAAGGACTAAATCCAATAAACTAGCCTACAGTTAAAGGACTAACAATAACTAGCCTACAGTAAAGGACTAACAATAAACTAGTCCTACAGTTAAAGGACTATAACAATAAACTAGCCTACAGTTAAAGGACTAAACAATAAACTAGCCTACAGTTAAAGGACTAAACAATAAACTAGCCTACAGTTAAAGGACTAAACAATAAACTAGCCTACAGTTAAAGGATAACAATAAACTAGCCTACAGTTAAAGGACTAAACCAAAAACTAGCTACAGTAAAGGACTATAACAATAAACTAGCCTACAGTAAAGGGCTAAACCAATAAACTAGCCTACAGTTAAAGGACTAACCAATAAACTAGCCTACAGTTAAAGGACTAACAATAAACTAGCCTACAGTTAAAGGACTAACCAAAACTAGCCTACAGTTAAAGGACTATAACAATAAACTAGCCTACAGTTAATGGACTAAACCAATAAACTAGCCTACAGTTAAAGGACTAAACCAATAAAACTAGCCTACAGTTAAAGGACTATAACAATAAACTAGGCTACAGTTAAAGGACAACAATAAACTAGCCTACAGTTAAAGGACTATAACAATAAACTAGCCTACAGTTAAAGGACTATAACAATAAACTAGCCTACAGTTAAAGGACTAAACCAATAAACTAGCCTACAGTTAAAGGACTATAACAATAAACTAGCCTACAGTTAAAGGACTAAACCAATAAACTAGCCTACAGTTAAAGGACTAACAATAAACTAGCCTACAGTTAAAGGACTAAACCAATAAACTAGCCTACAGTTAAAGGGCTATAACAATAAACTAGCCTACAGTTAAAGGACTTAAACAATAAAACTAGCCTACAGTTAAAGGACTAAACCAATAAACTAGCTCCAGTTAAAGGACTAACAATAAACTAGCCTACAGTTAAAGGGCTCTAAACCATATAACTAGCCTACAGTTAAAGGACTAAACCAATAAACTAGCCTACAGTTAAAGGACTATAACAATAAACTAGCCTACAGTTAAAGGACTAACAATAAACTAGCCTACAGTTAAAGGACTAACAATAAACTAGCCTACAGTTAAAGGACTAAACCAATAAACTAGCCTACAGTTAAAGGACTAACCAATAACTAGCCTACAGTTAAAGGACTAAACAATAAACTAGCCTACAGTTAAAGGAAAACAATAAACTAGCCTACAGTAAAGGACTAACAATAAACTAGCCTACAGTAAAGGGACTAAACCAATAAACTAGCCTACAGTTAAAGGACTAAACCAAAAACTAGCCTACAGTTAAAGGATATAACAATAAACTAGCTACAGTTAAAGGACTAACAATAAACTAGCATACAGTTAAAGGACTATAACAATAAACTAGCCTACAGTTAAAGGACTATAAACAATAAACTAGCCTACAGTTAAAGGACTAAAACAATAAACTAGCTACAGTTAAAGGACTAACAATAAACTAGCCTACAGTTAAAGGGATAAACAAATAAACTAGCCTACAGTTAAAGGACTAAATCAATAAACTAGCTACAGTTAAAGGACTAAACCAATAAACTAGCCTACAGTTAAAGGACTATAACAATAAACTAGCCTACAGTTAAAGGACTAAACCAATAAACTAGCTACAGTTAAAGGACTAAACCAAAAACTAGCCTACAGTTAAAGGACTAAATCAATAAACTAGCTACAGTTAAAGGACTAAACCAATAAAACTAGCCTACAGTTAAAGGACTAAACCAATAAACTAGCTACAGTTAAAGGCTAACAAAAACTAGCCTACAGTTAAAGGACTAAACCAATAAACTAGATACGTTAAGGGCATATCAATAAACTAGCTACAGTTAAAGGACTATAACAATAAACTAGCCTACAGTTAAGGACTATAACAATAAACTAGCTACAGTTAAAGGACTAAACCAATAAACTAGCCTACAGTTAAAGGACTAAACCAATAAACTAGTCAGTTAAAGGACTATAACAATAAACTAGCTACAGTTAAGGACTAACAATAAACTAGCCTGCAGTTAAAGGACTAAACCAATAAACTAGCTGCAGTTAAAGGACAAACAATAAACTAGCCTACAGTTAAAGGGACTATAACAATAAACAGCTACAGTTAAAGGACTAAACATGAAACTAGCCTACAGTTAAAGGGCTAAACAATAAACTACTACAGTTAAAGGACTAAACCAATAAACTAGCCTACAGTTAAAGGACTAAACCAATAAACTAGCCTACAGTTAAAGGACTATAACAATAAACTAGCCTACAGTTAAAGGACTAAACCAATAAACTAGCCTACAGTTAAAGGACTAAACCAATAAACTAGCCTACAGTTAAAGGACTAAACCAATAAAATAGCCTACAGTAAAGGCTATAACAATAAACTAGCCTACAGTTAAAGGCTAAACCAATAAACTAGCCTCAGTTAAAGGACTAAAATAAACTAGCCTACAGTTAAAGGACTAAACCAATAAACTAGCTACAGTTAAAGGACTAACAATAAAACTAGCCTACAGTTAAAGGACTATAACAATAAACTAGCCTACAGTTAAAGGACTAAACCAAAAACTAGTATACAGTTAAAGGGCTATAATCAATAAACTAGCCTACAGTAAAGGACTAACAATAAACTAGCCTACAGTTAAGGCTATAAACAATAAATAGCCTACAGTAAAGGACAACCAATAAACTAGCCTACAGTTAAAGGGACTAAACCAATAAACTAGCCTACAGTTAAGGACTATAACAATAAACTAGGCTACAGTTAAAGGACTAACATAAAAGACGCAGTAAAGGACTAAACCAATAAA
>NW_021822754.1:5000-24455 GCF_901001165.1 Salmo trutta | reverse complement strand
ATGGTTCTATTACATTTAAATGTAGTGTTCTTTACAGGTTAATGTGTTCTATTTACAGGTTAATGTGTTTCTATTACAGGTTCAATGTGTTCTATTTACAGGTTCATTGTTTCTATTACATTTAATGTGTTCTATTACAGGTTAATGTGTTCTATTTACAGGTTAATGTGTTCTATTTACATTTAATGTGTTCTATTTACAGGTTAATGTGTTCTATTTACAGTTTAATGTGTTCTATTTACAATTTAATGTGTTATATTTACATTTAATGTGTTCTATTTACAGGTTAATGTGTCCTATTTACATTTAATGTGTTCTATTTACATGTTCATCTGTTCTATTTACAGTTAATGTGTTCTATTTACAGGTTATGTGTTCTATTTACGGGTTACTGTGTTCTATTTACATTTAATGTGTTCTATTTACAGGTTAATGTGTTCTATTTACATTTAATGTGTTCTATTACATGGTCATCTGTTCTATTTACAGGTTAATGTGTTCTATTTACAGGTTAATATGTTCTATTTACATTTAATGTGTTCTATTTACAGGTTAATGTGTTCTATTTACAGGTTAATGTGTTCTATTTACAGGTTAATGTGTTCTATTTACATTTAATGTGTTCTATTCACAGGTTAATGTGTTCTATTCACAGGTTAATGTGTTCTATTTACATTTAATGTATTCCATTTACAGTTTAATGTCTTCTATTCACAGGTTAATGTGTTCTATTTACGGGTTAATGTGTTCTATTTACAGTTTAATGTGTTCTATTTACATTTAATGTGTTCTATTCACAGGTTAATGTGTTCTATTCACAGGTTAATGTGTTCTATTTACAGGTTAATGTGTTCTATTTACAGTTTAATGTGTTCTATTTACATTTAATGTGTTCTATTTACAGGTTAATGTGTTCTATTTACATTTAATGTGTTCTATGTACATTTAATGTGTTCTATTTACAGGTTCATATGTTCTATTTACATTTAATGTGTTCTATGTACATTTAATGTGTTCTATTTACAGGTTCATGTGTTCTATTTACAGGTTAATATGTTCTATTTACAGGTTAATGTGTTCTATTCACAGGTTAATATGTTCTATTTACATTTAATGTGTTCTATTTACAGGTTAATGTGTTCTATTTACAGGTTAATGTGTTCTATTTACATTTATATGTTCTATTTACAGGTAATATGTTCTATTTACAGGTTAATTAATGTGTCTATTTTAACACTGGTAATATGTTCTATTTTAACATTTATAGTGTTCTCTTTACATGGTTAATTCATGTTCTATTTACAGGTTAATATGTTCTATTTACAGGTAAGTTCTATTTACAGGGTTAATGTGTTTCTATTTACAGGTTAATATGTTCTATTTTACAGGGTTAATATGTTCTATTTACAGTTTATATGTTCTATTTACAGGGTTAATATGTTTCTATTTACATTTAATATGTTCTATTTACAGGTAATATGTTCTATTTACAGTTTAATGTGTTCTATTTACAGGTAATATGTTCTATTTACATTTAATGTGTTCTATTTACAGGTTAATATGTTCTATTTACAGGTTATATGTTCTATTTACAGGTTAATTATGTTTCTATTTACAGTTTAATATGTTCTATTTACGGTAATATGTTCTATTTTACAATTTAATATGTTCTATTTACAGGTAATATGTTCTATTTACAGGTAATGTGTTCTATTTACAGGTTAATGTGTTCTATTTACAGGTTAATGTGTTCTATTTACAGGTTATATGTTCTATTTACAGGTAATATGTTCATTTACAGGTAAGCTGTTCTATTTCCAGGTAATGTGTTCTATTTTACAGGTTAATATGTTCTATTTACATTTAATGTGTTCTGATTATATCAGGTTAATGTGTCTTCTATTTTCTTTTTTACATGTTATGTGTGTTTATTAGGATCCCGCATTAGCTGCGGCCAAGGCAGGAATTTGTATTCGTGTTCCTAATCTTCACAGTTAAACCGAAGCACTAACATCTATCTGGTAAAGTCCACTAAACATACAGTCTACAGACAGTATACACCCCTCTGGGATTTATTCACATTTCATTGTGTTACAAAGAAGGATAACACTTATTAGTTGTAATATTTATCAACGATCTACACAACTATACCTCTGTAATGTCAAAGTGGAAGAAAAATTTGAAACATTTTTTGAAAGATTAATGACAATAAAATACTAATATACCTTGACTAGATAAATACACTCTTAGAAAAAAGGGTTCAAAAAGGGTTCTTTGGCTGTCCCCATAGCAGAACCCTTTTGGGTTCCATGTAGAACCCTTTTTGGTTCCAGGTAGAACCCTTTTTGGTTCCAGGTAGAACCCTTTTTGGTTCCAGGTAGAACCCTTTTGGGTTCCATGTAGAACCCTTTTTGGTTCCAGGTAGAACCCTTTTTGGTTCCAGGTAGAACCCTTTTTGGTTCCAGGTATAACCCTTTTTGGTTCCAGGTATAACCCCATTTTGGTTCCATGTAGAACCCTTTTTGGTTCCATGTAGAACCCTTTTTGGTTCCATGTAGAACCCTTTTTGGTTCCAGGTATAACCCTTTTGGGTTCCATGTAGAACCCTTTCTACAGAGGGTTCTACATGGAACCAGAAAGGGTTCTATCTGGAACCAAAAGGGTTATTCAAAAGGTTCTCCTGTGGAGACAGCCGAAAAACCCTTAAAGGCACTAGATAGCATTTTTTTTTTTTACCCCTGAGTCAATACCTGTTAGAAACACCTTTGGCAGTGATTACAGCCGTTGAGTCTCAAAAGAACTTTGCACAACTGTATTGTGCAATATTTGCCTATTTTTCTTTTCAAAATTCTTCAAGTTCTGTCAAGATGCAGGGGATCATGGCTAAACAGCAAATTTCAAGTCTTTCCATAGATTTTCAAGCAGATTTAAGTCAAAACTGTAACTTGGCCACTCGGGAACACTTGGCCTTGTGTTGTAGGTTATTGTCCTGCTGAAAGGTGAATTCCTCTCCCAGTGTCTGGTGTAAAGCAGACTGAAGCAGGTTTTCCTCTGGGATTTTGTCTGTTCTTAGCTCCATCCCATTTCTTTTTATCCTGAAAAACTCCCCAGTATTTGCTGATGTCAAGCATACTCATACCATGATGCAGCCACCACCATGCTGGAAAATAAGGAGGCAGTTACTCAGTGATGTGTTGGATTTGCCCCAAACATGAGGCTTTGCATTTAGGCCAAAAAGTGTATTCATTTTCAGTGTTTTTTTCCCTTCAGTATTACTTTAATGCCTTGATGCATCCAAGCTGCATCTTTTGGAATATTTATATTCTGTATATTTGTATTCTTCTTTTCAATCTGTCATTTAAGTAGTTATTGTAGAGTCACTAAAATGTTGTCGATCCATCCTCAGTTTTCTCCCATCACAGACATTGAACTCTGGCACTGTTTTAAAATCACCAATGATGTCACGGATCCCTCCCGAACTGTCATCACGCACACCTGGTCCCTATTCCCATTGGTTAGTAACTGTATAAATGTGCCCTTTGTTTACCGTTGTCCTGTTGATTATTGTTCCATTGTCTGTTGGTTCCTGTGAGTATCTGTGTTATGTTGTTTTGGCTTTCGTGCCACGTATATTGTGCAGATGATTACGGGTCTTGTCCCGTGGGTTAATCATTGTGTGTGTGTGTTATTTATTAGAGGTTCTCCTCACTCTTTTGTTTGGGTCTCAACCCTGTGTTTTGTATAGTGTTTGTTTGGTCTTCGTCCCCGTGCCTTTACATGTAATTTGGGTAGAGAAATAAAAACTCTTATTACGCATTCCTGCGCCTGTCTTCCGATCCTTAATACCAACGTGACAAATGGCCTCATGGTGACGTCCCTGAGCAGTTTCCTTCCTGTCCTGCAGCTCAGTTCAGAAGAACGACTGGGTGGGTTTAATACATCATCCACAGTATCATTATACTATACTCCTTCTTTGCGAGGCGTTGGAAAACCTCCCTGGTCTTTGTGGTTGAATCTTCGTTTGAAATTCACTGCTCAACTGAGGGACCTTACAGATAATTGTATGTGTGGGGTACAGAGATGAGGTAGTCATTTAAAATATAATGTTAATCACCCAGTTACCAACGTGAGCCATCTACCTCGTCTCCTCCCCCATCTAATGATTCGGCTGCCTACACTCATTGAGAGTGGGGCTCCTGAGTCCTTCTGTGGCTGGCAGAGGCAGTAAAACATTTGTGTATATATATACTACATACATAATATATACGGTATATATTTTATTTTATTTTGCAAAGCTGTCATCAAGGCAAAGGGTAGCTATTTGAAGAATCTCAAATCTCAAATATATTTTGATTTGTTTAATACTTTTTTGGTTACTACATGATTCCATATCCTTCCTGTTTGGCCCTGTCCTGGGGTATCGTCAGATGGGGGCACAGTGTCTCCTGACCCCTCCTGTCTCAGCCTCCAGTATTTATGCTGCAGTAGTTTATGTGTCGGGGGGCTAGGGTCAGTCTGTTATCTCTCTCTCTCTCTCTCTCTCTCTGAGCCCTAGGACCATGCCTCAGGACTACCTGGTCTGAGGAGTCCTTGCTGTCCCCAGTCCACCTGGCCGTGCTGCTGCTCCATTTTTTTTTTTTTTTTTTGACCATGCTGGTCATCTATGAACATTTGAAAATCTTGGCCATGTTCTGTTATAATCTCCACCTGGCACAGCCAGAAGAGGACTGGCCACCCCTCATAGCCTGGTTCCTCTCTAGGTTTCTTCCTAGGTTTTGGTCCTTTCTAGGGAGTTTTTCCTACCCACTGTGCTTCTACACCTGCATTGCTTGCTGTTTGGGGTTTTAGGCTGGGTTTCTGTACAGCACTTTGAGATATCAGCTGATGTAAGAAGGGCTTTATAAATACATTTGATTTGATATGTGTTATTTAATAGTTTTGATGTGTTCACCATTATTCTACAATGTAGAAAATAGTAAAAATAAAGAAAAACCCTTGAATGAGTAGGTGTTCTAAAACTTTTGACCGGTAGTGTACATATACTACATACATAATATATTCTGTATATATTTCATTTTTATTTTTGCTGCCTTTTGGGGCATACCACAGGCCTGGGGGCCCAGGGGCTTCCGCCCCGGTAAGCCCCTACATTATACCGGCCCTGATTTGTGGTAAGTACACGAGGGCGCTATCTTTATGCACCTTGGCCAATGAAAGCACGTCAAGACTCAACTGTCGGAGCCCCCGTCTCTTCTTTCGCGACGTAGGCTGTCGAGAGTGACATGGATCCGCTGCGAGGACTTCTATCCAAACTTTTGACCTGAGAAGAAGTCTACTTCATTTTATGTCTTGAGTAAAACTGTTCGTTCGGACCATGAGTAAGTCACTTTTCCTTTAGACTACTTGTTTCAAAAAGCTTAATTTAGGTGGCATGAGCTAACAAGATTGACCGGACGCGCGTTGCGCTATTCCAGATTGACAGAAGTTAATAACGCAGCAGGCGTTTCATTTTCGTATGTTTGCGGAAGGCCACCAATCTAAAAACACATGTAGTCTACTTAAAAAATAATTCAAATTCCACATTTGAAGTAGCCTAAACGTTTTGTTTTAGTCCGGCTGTATGGAACGTTTTCCATTGCGGTAGCCTATTGCCTTGCATTGAATAGTTTTATATGGGATATGTTAATCTGTGTCAGTCCCGTATTTGTAGAGCAGCTGTTTTGACAATTAGATCATTT
Organism: Salmo trutta; assembly: GCF_901001165.1. Classification (NCBI taxonomy): domain Eukaryota; kingdom Metazoa; phylum Chordata; class Actinopteri; order Salmoniformes; family Salmonidae; genus Salmo; species Salmo trutta. The sequence continues at coordinate 18,717 of NW_021822754.1, read as the reverse complement.
ATTTCGTAACGGTTTATTTTTAAAACCTCAAAGTTAACATATTCTAAACTGGGGACAGTTTGGGGGCCTGTCTGTGTGTCATTGCAACTCCTTCTCTCACAGGGAGGGGGTCATATTTTAGGCAAGGATAGGGAGGGGGGGGGTTGGTCCACTGTCCCAGGGTGGGTTGGTCCACTGGCCCAGGGTGGGTAGGGTTGGTCCACTGGCCCAGGGTGGGTTGGTCCACTGGCCCACTGGTCCAGGGTGGGTTAGTCCACTGGCCCAGGGTGGGCTGGTCCACTGGCCCAGGGTGGGTAGGGTTGGTCCACTGACCCAGGGTGGGTTGGTCCACTGGCCCAGGGTGGGTTGGTCCACTGGCCCAGGGTGGGTAGGGTGGGTAGGTCCACTGGCCCAGGGTGGGTCGGTCCACTGGCCCAGGGTGGGTCGGTCCACTGACCCAGGGTGGGTCAGTGGACCGGTCCACTGGCCCAGGGTGGGTTAGTCCACTGGCCCAGGGTGGGTTGGTCCACTGGCCCACTGGCCCAGGGTGGGTTGGTCCACTGGCCCACTGACCCAGGGTGGGTAGGTCCACTGGCCCAGGGTGGGTTGGTCCACTGGTCCACTGGCCCAGGGTGGGTTGGTCCACTGGCCCAGGGTGGGTTGGTCCACTGGCCCAGGGTGGGTTAGCCCACTGGCCCAGGGTGGGTTGGTCCACTGGCCCAGGGTGGGTTAGTCCACTGGCCCACTGGTCCAGGGTGGGTTGGTCCACTGGCCCACTGGCCCAGGGTGGGTTGGTCCACTGGCCCACTGGCCCAGGGTGGGTTGGTCCACTGGCCCACTGGCCCAGGGTGGGTCGGTCCACTGGCCCAGGGTGGGTTGGTCCACTGGCCCAGGGTGGGTTGGTCCACTGGCCCAGGGTGGGCTGGTCCACTGGCCCAGGGTGGGTTGGTCCACTGGCCCAGGGTGGGTTAGTCCACTGGCCCAGGGTGGGTTTGTCCACTGGCCCACTGGCCCAGGGTGGGTTGGTCCACTGGCCCACTGGCCCAGGGTGGGTTGGTCCACTGGCCCAGGGTGGGTTGGTCCACTGGCCCAGGGTGAGTTAGTCCACTGGCCCAGGGTGGGTTGGTCCACTGGCCCACTGGCCCAGGGTGGGTTGGTCCACTGGTCCACTGGCCCAGGGTGGGTTGGTCCACTGGCCCACTGGCCCAGGGTGGGCTGGTCCACTGGCCTAGGGTGGGTTGGTCCACTGGCCCAGGGTGGGCTGGTCCACTGGCCCAGGGTGGGTCAGTCCACTGGCCCAGGGTGGGTTGGTCCACTGGGTCGGTCCACTGGCCCAGGGTGGGTCGGTCCACAGGCCCAGGGTGGGTCGGTCCACTGGCCCAGGGTGGGTCGGTCCACTGGCCCAGGGTGGGTTGGTCCACTGGCCCACTGGCCCAGGGTGGGCTGGTCCCCTTGCCCAGGGTGGGTCGGTCCACTGGCCCAGGGTGGGTCAGTCCACTGGCCCAGGGTGGGTCGGCCCACTGGCCCAGGGTGGGTCAGTCCACTGGCCCAGGGTGGGTTGGTCCACTGGCCCAGGGTGGGTCGGTCCACTGGCCCAGGGTAGGGTTAGTCCACTGGCCCAGGGTAGGGTTAGTCCACTGGCCCAGGGTGGGTTAGTCCTGTCATGACTGTCCTGATCAGGTCAGGTTACAGGAGACCACAACCCTACAGAGTATCTCTCACCCCCAATAGAGGAGGAGATATCTATGGGTCTGAAGATGTGGGGGTTTTATGACCCCTCAAGCCCATGATAAACCTTAGGCCACAGACAAAATTCCTTTGTCCTCACAATGGAGAACTTTTCTCAGAACATTAAACATGCAATAAAGGGACTTTGGAACAATGGTTTCCGTCAGCCACAATGGTGGTCATGACGATAGATGGAATATGAAAATGTATGTAATTTTTGTATTGTTATTAAAGGTTAAGAGATGACGTTATTATGAAAACATTGTACCTTTAAGAGTTTTCCCAGTATATGCCTGATGTTTATACATTGTACGTTGTGTGGAAAATATCCAAATCAAAGAGAATGTTTTGGTAAAGATGAAATGTTAGTAGTCTAAAATTAGACCTGAGTAAAATCTAGACCTCCAGCCTCTTAACTTGGTACGCCCAGAAAATTGCCCTAAAGGCGGTTACGCCCACTTCTGACCCGAAGGTATAAGACATGGGAGTGAAGAATGAACAGATAGACTAAAGTGACCCCAGGCTGCAGCCAAGGTCTAACAAAGTCAACGAACCCCAAAACGCAACACAAGGTTGAAGACAAATAAATATTTTTCTACCCAAGCTACGGATGAGTAGCTGTGTCTAAGCGGGTAAATTCAAGCCGAACCACCTAGCCTCCACTCTCCATCGAATCGTGGTATCTACGCTGTTTCATTCCTACGCTGTGAGCTCTGAGCTACAGAGCTGTTTGTCCTCAGACGACACTATCAGATCAAGGGTGAGGGATCAGACCACTAAGCCAAGAAGGACACTGACATCGTGAGGACAACCAGAGAGTTGCACCGGAGAAGTGCGTCATTTAGAAGCCTAAACGACCCACGCGGAGCTTCCCACCTGAGACCTCCAACACGTAATTACATCATTATATTCTGACCCATAAGAGCGGCAGTTCGGGGCAAGGCTAGGGTTAAAATAAGCATAGCTGACAAATGAACCCAAATGTATATTTCTCTCGTGTACTTTCTCTTTTTCTCTCTCTTTTAAATCCCCATTTTGGGTAACACGCGCCATAGTGTGTTGGCCCGTTATAATAAGTCCTAGTCAATAGCCTAGACTGTGTTTTGTGTATGTGTATCTTTTATGATCATTTTAGCTTGCTAGTAAATAAATAATCAACTAAGATTGGTGTGGTAAACTCATTGGTGGGACCCGGGTCCGTGCAGATTCCCGGATTATGCGACGTTCAGAATGAGACTCTAGAGGAAATTGATTAATTAGCATCTGTTGTAAAATCGCTATTCTGATATTCTTTGAGTTAATTTGGGAAATAGAAACTCAATAAAACTAATTTTCCCATGATGCCCCAGGTTAATGAGTTAATAATTGCTTGATTCATTACTTGATTCATTTAATCACGCAATTATAAACAGTTAATCATTCGATGAGCAACAGTCGTCACATTAACTAATACAACGTCACGACAGTCCACTGGCCCAGGGTGGGTCGGTCCACTGTCCCAGGGTGGGTCGGTCCACTGTCCCAGGGTGGGTCGGTCCACTGGCCCAGGGTGGGTCGGTCCACTGGCCCAGGGTGGGTCGTCGGTCCACTGGCCCAGGGTGGGTCGTCGGTCCACTGGCCCAGGGTGGGTCGGTCCACTGGCCCAGGGTGGGTTGGGTGTTGGGTGGTAAATGTATGGCCTAGCTTCCTTCCTGTTATTGGTGCAGAGTTCCCAGTGTTTAAAGATGACATAAGAGACTTTGTTAGATGATCAGATATCTAAGACCGTGGTTCTCAAACCTCTCCTGGACCCCAGACGTACCCCATGTAGTTGTAGCCCTGAACTAGACCAAGACATTGTCAGGTTTACCTATTCATTTGGGAATGGGACTTTCTCTCTGTCTTTTATAGACAGTTTACTCTTCGTTAGCCATCCCCTCCACTAACATTGTTGGGGCGAGCACCAGTTCATGCTTTTTAGTAGTCCTGAACCAGCTCAATATCCATCTAGTCAAGGGCTTGATAATTGGTGGACTTGTTGAATCAGGTGTGCTATTTCTGGATCAGTTCCAATAAAGGAGGGTCCCCTAGTAGAGGTTAGAAACCCCCTGTAGGATATACTAGCCAACTAGATCTAGTCAGGGTTTAATCAAGCTAGCCAGCTTCAGTTAGCCAGCTTCAGTTAGCCAGCTAGATCTACTCAGGGTTTTATCAAGCTAGCCAGCTTCAGTTAGCCAGCTTCAGTTAGCCAGCTAGATCTACTCAGGGTTTTATCAAGCTAGCCAGCTTCAATTAGCCAGCTAGATCTACTCAGGGTTTTATCAAGCTAGCCAGCTTCAGTTAGCCAGCTTCAGTTAGCCAGCTAGATCTACTCAGGGTTTTATCAAGCTAGCCAGCTTCAGTTAGCCAGCTAGATCTACTCAGGGTTTTATCAAGCTAGCCAGCTTCAGTTAGCCAGCTAGATCTACTCAGGGTTTTATCAAGCTAGCCAGCTTCAGTTAGCCAGCTTCAGTTAGCCAGCTAGATCTACTCAGGGTTTTATCAAGCTAGCCAGCTTCAGTTAGCCAGCTTCAGTTAACCAGCTAGATCTACTCAGGGTTTAATAAAGCGAGACAGCTTCAGTAAGACAGCTTCAGTTAGTCAGTTTCAGTTAGGCAGCTAGGTCTACACAGGGTTTAATAAAGCTAGCCAGCTTCAGTTAGCCTGCTTCAGTTAGCCAGCTTCAGTTAGCCAGCTTCAGTTAGCCAGCTTCAGTTAGCCAACTAGATCTACTCAGGGGTTTATAAAGCTAGCCAGCTTCAGTTAACCAGCTTCAGTTAGCCAGCCAGATCTACTCATGGTTTAATAAAGCTAGCCAGCTTCAGTTAGCCAGCCTCAGTTAGCCAGCTAGATCTACTCAGGGTTTAATAAAGCTAGCCAGCTTCAGTTAGCCAGCTTCAGTTAGCTCCACATTGAAATGATTAGTTGACAGTAGGTGAGGGCGGGAGGTCCTTTATAAACACAAACTCGTTTCCTTGACAACTTCCTTCACAACAGCTCTGCTCAACAGCTCTGCTCAACAGCAACAGCTCTGCTCAACAGCAACAGCTCTGCTCAACAGCTCTGCTCAACAGCTCTGCTCAACAGCAACAGCTCTGCTCAACAGCTCCGCTCAACAGCTCTGCACAACAGCTCTGCACAACAGCTCTGCTCAACAGCAACAGTTCTGCTCAACAGCAACAGCTCTGCTCAACAGCTCTGCTCAACAGCTCTGTTCAACAGCTCTGCTCAACAGCAACAGTTCTGCTCAATAGCTCTGCTCAACAGTTCTGCTCAACAGCTCTGTTCAACAGCTCTGTTCAACAGCTCTGCTCAACAGCAACAGCTCTGCTCAATAGCTCTGCTCAACAGCTCTGCTCAACAGCTCTGCTCAACAGCAACAGCTCTGCTCAATAGCTCTGCTCAACAGCTCTGCTCAACAGCTCTGTTCAACAACTCTGCTCAATAGCTCTGCTCAGCAGCTCTGCTCAATAGCTCTGCTCAATAGCTCTGCTCAACAGCTCTGCTCAACAGCTCTGCTCAACAGCAACAGCTCTGCTCAACAGCTCTGCTCAACAGTTCTGCTCAACAGCTCTGCTCAACATAAGGAGTATTAATGCCCTGACTTCTGCAGAGGCCGTATCTCTATAAATGCTGCACGTCAATACGTCCAGCTGTTTTTATCGACACAAGATAGTTCATTGGAAACACACTGTGGCAGGCAATTGTCGCATCTAGTTTCTCTGCCAACTTAGTAAATGTCTACAACAACAAAATCACAGGACGAGTTAATGGAACGTAACTACTGTTGTCTTTAGTAGAGTTGGGAGATAATTGGTGACTGGAGTACTTGAATGTCGGAAGAGCCATAGGAAATCCCTGATGTCCTGCGCAGGCAGGTGAGTTAGCCTATTCATTGTTTGCGGCAGCAGCTGCAGCCTAATCCGATTGATAGAATGTTACTTGTGTAGCCTATAGTTTGTTTTAACTCTTTCATTAAACAAAACAATAAAAAGTGGTCCCTAAAAACATAGCGGTTTGAGATTCTAACAGTCGACAGGTCTACTAGCTGTATGAGAGACTAACAGTCGACAGGTCTACTAGCTGTATGAGAAGCTAACAGTCGACAGGTCTACTAGCTGTATGAGAAGCTAACAGTCGACAGGTCTACTAGCTGTATGAGAGACTAACAGTCGACAGGTCTACTAGCTGTATGAGAGACTAACAGTCGACAGGTCTACTAGCTGTATGAGAGACTAACAGTCGACAGGTCTACTAGCTGTATGAGAGACTAACAGTCGACAGGTCTACTAGCTGTATGAGAAGCTAACAGTCGACAGGTCTACTAGCTGTATGAGAGACTAACAGTCGACAGGTCTACTAGCTGTATGAGAAGCTAACAGTCGACAGGTCTACTAGCTGTATGAGAGACTAACAGTCGACAGGTCTACTAGCTGTATGAGAGACTAACAGTCGACAGGTCTACTAGCTGTATGAGAGACTAACAGTCGACAGGTCTACTAGCTGTATGAGAGACTAACAGTCGACAGGTCTACTAGCTGTATGAGAGACTAACAGTCGACAGGTCTACTAGCTGTATGAGAGACTAACAGTCGACAGGTCTACTAGCTGTATGAGAGACTAACAGTCGACAGGTCTACTAGCTGTATGAGAAGCTAACAGTCGACAGGTCTACTAGCTGTATGAGAGACTAACAGTCGACAGGTATACTAGCTGTATGAGAGACTAACAGTCGACAGGTCTACTAGCTGTATGAGAGACTAACAGTCGACAGGTCTACTAGCTGTATGAGAGACTAACAGTCGACAGGTCTACTAGCTGTTGGAGAGACTAACAGTCGACAGGTCTACTAGCTGTTGGAGAGACTAACAGTCGACAGGTCTACTAGCTGTATGAGAAGCTAACAGTCGACAGGTCTACTAGCTGTTGGAGAGACTAACAGTCGACAGGTCTACTAGCTGTTGGAGAGACTAACAGTCGATTGGTCTTCTAGCATTCCGGTGGGAAGCCATTGTTAGGGCAGAATCAACGCTTGTTATAATCACGTTGTCTCTCATGATGTGTATGTGATGTTGCCAAAGATAAATTCCCATCCTTCCATATTCTATGTGATGATATCAGATCTACCTCATGTAGGCTGAAAGAGTCGCTGCAGTAGAATGATGAATGCATGATACAGATGCCGTATCTTCATTTGAGCCAGTTTCACACAGCAGGCAAATATTCCTGCAGCAACAGGAAGATGTGAATTGTTATGTGGATTATAATTAATGGGCATTTTTATATTTGTATTTTTTAGTAACGATCGTGTTTCATCGCTGCAACTCCCCAACGGGCTCGAGAGAGGCAAAGTTCAAGACATGCGTTCTCCGAAATATGACCTGCCAAGCCACGCTGCTTCTTAACACACTGCTCGCTTAACCCGGAAGCCAGCCAAACCAATGTGTCTGGAAACACCGTTCGACTGACCACTGAAGTCAGCTTGCAGGCCCCGGCCCGCCACAAGGAGTCGCTAGAGTGCGATGAGCCAAGGAAAGCCCTCCGGCCAAACCCTCCCCTGAATTTTAAGTGGAAATTACAAACTTTAGAAGTGTTTTTAAACCTTGAATACACTACATGTTTGCATTGCTATGCAGAACAAGTCCTGCAACAACAGGATGATCAAATTAAGATACGGCATCTGTAGCACAGCAGGAAGATTTTGAACTTTACTTTCCTTTCCGTGTCCTGTAATGATTACAAACTCATCTGTCCATGTCCTGTAATGACTACAATATCATCTGTCCATGTTCTGTAATGACTACAACATCATCTGTCCATGTCCTGTAATGACTACAACATCATCTGTCCATGTCCTGTAATGACTACAACATCATCTGTCCATGTTCTGTAATGACTATAACATCATCTGTCCATGTCCTGTAATGACTACAACAACATCTGTCCGTTTCCTGTAATGACTACAACATCATCTGTCCATGTCCTGTAATGACTACAACATCATCTGTCCATGTCCTGTAATGACTACAACATCATCTGTCCACGTCCTGTAATGACTACAACATCATCTGTCCATGTCCTGTAATGACTACAACATCATCTGTCCACGTCCTGTAATGACTACAACATCATCTGTCCATGTCCTGTAATGACTACAACATCATCTGTCCATGTCCTGTAATGACTACAACCTCATCTGTCCATGTCCTGTAATGACTACAACATCATCTGTCCATGTCCTGTAATGACTACAACATCATCTGTCCATGTCCTGTAATGACTACAACATCATCTGTCCATGTCCTGTAATGACTACAACATCATCTGTCCATGTCCTGTAATGACTACAACATCATCTGTCCATGTTCTGTAATGACTACAACATCATCTGTCCATGTCCTGTAATGACTACAACATCATCTGTCCATGTCCTGTAATGACTACAACATCATCTGTCCGTTTCCTGTAATGACTACAACAGCATCTGTCCATTTCCTGTAATGACTACAACATCATCTGTCCGTTTCCTGTAATGACTACAACATCATCTGTCCATGTCCTGTAATGACTACAACATCATCTGTCCATGTCCTGTAATGACTACAACATCATCTGTCCGTGTCCTGTAATGACTACAACATCATCTGTCCATGTCCTGTAATGACTACAACATCATCTGTCCTTGTCCTGTAATGACTACAACATCATCTGTCCATGTTCTGTAATGACTACAACATCATCTGTCCGTGTCCTGTAATGACTACAACATCATCTGTCCATGTTCTGTAATGACTACAACATCATCTGTCCATGTCCTGTAATGACTACAACAACATCTTAACATCTTATCTTCTCTTGTGTTGTTACAGGTGAGATGGACGTGGATCTCCCCACTCCACCCTCCCCCCTCCCCCCTTCCACCCCCCTCATCCCACAGGGGTCTCCCTCTACCTTGGACACTGCCTCACCTCCCTCCCCTAACCCCCTCCCCCCTGCCTCCCAACCCTCCCTCACCTCGACTCCCTCAGACTCAACCAAATTCATCCCATCGTCAGTCTCTCGTTCGCCTCCTCCCCCCACTTCCTCTCCTGCCCCCCGCCGTTGGGGCTCTGCGGCCCCCTCCACCTCTCTAGCCCCCTCGTCCTCTCCAGCCCCCCGACGTCGGGGCTTTGCGGATCTGGCTAAACGTGTGGTGATGCAGGAAAGACTGAAGAAAGCTGAGCTGGAGGAGGCTGAAGCGGGTGAGGAAGGTAGGAAGGAGGGAGAGAGAGAGAGACAGGCAGAGGGGGGAGGAAGGAAGGTAGGAAGGAGGGAGAGAGAGAGACAGACAGAGGGGGGAGGAAGGACGGTAGGAAGGAGGGAGAGAGAGAGAGACAGGCAGAGGGGGGAGGAAGGTAGGAAGGAGGGAGAGAGAGAGACAGACAGAGGGGGGAGGAAGGAAGGTAGGAAGGAGGGAGAGAGAGAGAGACAGGCAGAGGGGGGAGGAAGGAAGGTAGGAAGGAGGGAGAGAGAGAGAGACAGGCAGAGGGGGGAGGAAGGTAGGAAGGAGGGAGAGAGAGAGACAGACAGAGGGGGGAGGAAGGAAGGTAGGAAGGAGGGAGAGAGAGAGAGACAGGCAGAGGGGGGAGGAAGGAAGGTAGGAAGGAGGGAGAGAGAGAGAGACAGACAGAGGGGGGAGGAAGGAAGGTAGGTAGGAGGGAGAGAGAGAGAGAGACAGAGGGGGGAGGAAGGAAGGTAGGAAGGAGGGAGAGAGAGAGACAGACAGAGGGGGGAGGAAGGTAGGTAGGAAGGAGGGAGAGAGAGAGAGACAGACAGAGGGGGAGGAAGGAAGGTAGGAAGGAGGGAGAGAGAGAGAGAGGCAGGCAGAGGGGGGAGGGAAGGAAGGAAGGTAGGAAGGAGGGAGAGAGAGAGACAGACAGGGGGGGAGGAAGGAAGGTAGGAAGGAGGGAGAGAGAGAGAGACAGGCAGAGGGGGGGAGGAAGGAAGGTAGGAAGGAGGGAGAGAGAGAGAGAGACAGACAGAGGGGGGAGGTAGGAAGGAGGGAGAGAGAGAGAGAGACAGACAGAGGGGGGAGGAGACGGGAAGGTAGAAGGAGGGAGAGAGAGAGAGACAGGCAGAGGGGGGAGGAAGGACGGTAGGAAGGAGGGAGAGAGAGAGAGACAGGCAGAGGGGGGGAGGAAGGAAGGTAGGAAGGAGGGAGAGAGAGAGGAGAGACAGACAGAGGGGGGAGGAAGGAAGGCAGGAAGGAGGGAGAGAGAGAGGAGAGACAGACAGAGGGGGGAGGAAGGAAGGCAGGAAGGAGGGAGAGAGAGAGAGACAGACAGAGAGGGGAGGAAGGAAGGTAGGAAGGAGGGAGAGAGAGACAGAGGGGGGAGGAAGGAAGGTAGGAAGGAGAGAGAGAGAGAGACAGACAGAGAGGGGAGGAAGGTAGTATCTTGCCGTTCAGACTTGGCCAAGAAGCTAGCTACCAAGTCTCTGACATCATCCATCGTGGGTCTATCTTCCAAACAGCATGCATGTTGGGAGTTTGGTCGTTGGCCTTTATGTCAAAGTGAGAGCTGTCCTCTGCCCTGATTGGCTGTTGCCTCGCTGATATTTACAAAAAATGTCAACTCGGCCGTTAAGTCGCTGTGTGTCTCCTAGTGTCTCATCCTTCCATTGGAAATTATTGGTCGCAGGTAGCTAGGTAGCTGGTAGTCAGAGAGGAAGTCACCATAGGTATTGAGATACAGCCGAGGGGAGGAAGCTTAGCGGTTAAGAGTGTTAGGCCCGTAACCAAAAGGTTGCCGGTTCAAACCCCCTGAGCCGACAAGGTGAAAAACTGTCCAATGTGCCCTTGAGCAAGGCACTTAATCCTAATTGCTCCTGTAAATTGCTCTGGATTACAGCGTCAGCTAAATTACTAAAATCTGACATTTAAAAGGTAGAAGTTATTGAGATACAGCCGAGAGCAGGAAGCCACTAGAGGTTATTGAGATGCAGCCGAGAGGAGGAAGCCACTAGAGGTTATTGAGATGCAGCCGAGAGGAGGAAGCCACTAGAGGTTATTGAGATGCAGCCGAGAGCAGGAAGCCACTAGAGGTTATTGAGATGCAGCCGAGAGGAGGAAGCCACTAGAGGTTATTGAGATGCAGCCGAGAGGAGGAAGCCACTAGAGGTTATTGAGATGCAGCCGAGAGGAGGAAGCCACTAGAGGTTATTGAGATGCAGCCTAGAGGAGGAAGCCACTAGAGGTTATTGAGATGCAGCCGAGAGCAGGAAGCCACTAGAGGTTATTGAGATGCAGCCGAGAGGAGGAAGCCACTAGAGGTTATTGAGATGCAGCCGAGAGGAGGAAGCCACTAGAGGTTATTGAGATGCAGCCTAGAGGAGGAAGCCACTAGAGGTTATTGAGATGCAGCCGAGAGGAGGAAGCCACTAGAGGTTATTGAGATGCAGCCGAGAGCAGGAAGCCACTAGAGGTTAGGCAGGAAGCCACTAGAGGTTATTGAGATGCAGCCCGTTGTCTCCTTGGTCAGGTCTAATTGATGTCTGAGCAGGGGGATATTGAGACACCCAGGGTGACAAGGGGACATGTTTCTCTCCCAGGTCCTTAAAGATAGTCCCCTGACCCACACAGCGTTGTTTAAGTCTGGCTTAAAGTCTGGCTTGTTTAAGTCTGGCTTAAAGTCCGGCTTGTTTAAGTCTAGCTTAAACGACGTGACATTCAGAAACTGTCATTACATGCTACGTCAAACTACGTCATGTGTATGACAATCTTATGTAGGCTATGTATGGTGTAATGACGTGATGAATGAAGGTGTCTCAAAGCTAAAGGCAGGAAGGTGCGGGGCAACATTCTTTCAGGTGAAGACAGGTGTGTAGCTGACTACACCAGTCTCTAAGGTGCAGTACCAGGTGTGTAGCTGACTACAACAGTCTCTAAGGTGCAGTACCAGGTGGTAGCTGTCTACAACAGTCTCTAAGGTGCAGGGTACAGTACCAGGTGGTAGGTGTCTACAACAGTCTCTAAGGTGCAGGGTTCAGTACCAGGTGTGTAGCTGTCTACAACAGTCTCTAAGGTGCAGGGTACAGTACCAGGTGGTAGCTGTCTACAACAGTCTCTAAGGTACAGTACCAGGTGGTAGCTGGCTACAACAGTCTCTAAGGTGCAGTACCAGGTGGTAGCTGTCTACAACAGTCTCTAAGGTGCAGGGTACAGTACCAGGTGGTAGCTGGCTACAACAGTCTCCAAGGTGCAGGGTTCAGTACCAGGTGGTAGCTGGCTACAACAGTCTCTAAGGTGCAGTACCAGGTGGTAGCTGTCTACAACAGTCTCTAAGGTGCAGGGTACAGTACCAGGTGGTAGCTGTCTACAACAGTCTCTAAGGTGCAGGGTACAGTACCAGGTGGTAGCTGGCTACAACAGTCTCCAAGGTGCAGGGTTCAGTACCAGGTGGTAGCTGTCTACAACAGTCTCCAAGGTGCAGGGTTCAGTACCAGGTGGTAGCTGACTACACCAGTCTTTAAGGTGCAGTACCAGGTGGTAGCTGACTACAACAGTCTCTAAGGTGTAGGGTACAGTACCAGGTGGTAGCTCTCTACAACAGTCTCTAAGGTGCAGGGTTCAGTACCAGGTGGTAGCTGTCTACAACAGTCTCTAAGGTGCAGGGTACAGTACCAGGTGGTAGCTGTCTACAACAGTCTCTAAGGTGCAGTACCAGGTGGTAGCTGTCTACCACAGTCTCCAAGGTGCAGGGTTCAGTACCAGGTGGTAGCTGTCTACAACAGTCTCTAAGGTGCAGTACCAGGTGGTAGCTGTCTACAACAGTCTCTAAGGTACAGTACCAGGTGGTAGCTGTCTACAACAGTCTCTAAGGTGCAGGGTTCAGTACCAGGTGGTAGCTGTCTACAACAGTCTCTAAGGTGCAGGGTGCAGTACCAGGTGGTAGCTGTCTACAACAGTCTCTAAGGTGCAGTACCAGGTGGTAGCTGACTACAACAGTCTCTAAGGTGCAGTACCAGGTGGTAGCTGTCTACAACAGTCTCTAAGGTGCAGTACCAGGTGGTAGCTGGCTACAACAGTCTCTAAGGTACAGTACCAGGTGGTAGCTGACTAGAACACTGACAACACAGAGCAAAACGTCCGTACAGTTCATCAACTCAAAATAATTCAGCTTTTATTAATCTTCTCTCCTCTCTCTCCTCTCTCTCCTCTCTCTCCTCTCTCTCCTCTATCTCTCCTCTCTCTTCTCTCCTCCTCTCCTCTGTCTCTCATCTCCTCTGCCTCTCCTCCTCTCCTCTATCTCTCCTCTCCTCTGTCTCTCTTCTCTCTCCTCCTCTCCTCTATCTCTCCTCTCCTCTCCTCTGTCTCTCTTCTCTCTCCTCCTCTCCTCTCTCTCCTCCTCTCCTCTGTCTCTCCTCTCCTCTGACTCTCCTCTCTCTCCTCTGTCTCTCCTCTGTCTCTCCTCTCCTCTGTCTCTCCTCCTCTTCTCTGTCTCTCCTCCTCTCCACTGTCACTCCTCCTCTTCTCTGTCTCTCCTCCTCTCCTCTGTCTCTCCTTTTCTCTGTCACTCCTCTCCTTTGTCTCTCCTCTTGTCTCCTCCGCTACAGATGAGGATCCTGAGGAGGACTTGTCGTTTGAGGAGATGGAGGAGAAGGCCACGTCTGGAGATGCCAGAGCACAGACCAGTGTGAGTGAACACACACAGTGATGTGTTTTAATGCTCGCTGGTTGTCTGATCATGACTGTCTATTCTCAGCCTTCTGGAAGATTCAGAGCCCATGCTCTGAATGTAACACACACACACGCACACACACTACACACACACACACACACACACACACACATTCACACCACACACACACACACACACACACACACACACACACACACACACACACAGCACACACACACATATACACACACACACACACACAAACATATATATTTACACACACACACACACACACACACACATACACACACACACACACACACACATATATATTT
>NW_021822754.1:0-2500 GCF_901001165.1 Salmo trutta | reverse complement strand
CCACGTCCTCAATACCACCCTGTGTAGTTCCCTGGTTACCCACGTCCTCAATACCACCCTGTGTAGTTCACTGGTTACCCACGTCCTCAATATCACCCTGTGTAGTTCACTGGTTACCCACGTCCTCAATACCACCCTGTGTAGTTCCCTGGTTACCCACGTCCTCAATACCACCCTGTGTAGTTCACTGGTTACCCACGTCCTCAATATCACCCTGTGTAGTTCACTGGTTACCCACGTCCTCAATACCACCCTGTGTAGTTCACTGGTTACCCACGTCCTCAATACCACCCTGTGTAGTTCACTGTGCGTACCTGTGTGTGTGTGTGTGTGTTTACGTGTGTGTGTGTGTGTGTGTGTTTACGTGTGTGTGTGTGTGTGTGTTTACGTACCTGTGTGAGTGTGTGTGTGTGTTTACCTGTGTGTGTGTGTGTGTGTGTGTGTGTGTTTTACGTACCTGTGTGTGTGTGTGTGTGTGTGTGTGTGTGTGTGTGTTTACCTGTGTGTGTGTGTGTGTTTACCAGTGTGTGTGTGTGTGTTTACGTGTGTGTGTGTGTGTGTGTGTGTGTGTGTTTACGTGTGTGTGTGTGTGTTTACGTACCTGTGTGAGTGTGTGTGTGTGTTTACCTGTGTGTGTGTGTGTGTGTGTGTTTACGTACCTGTGTGTGTGTGTGTGTGTGTGTGTGTGTGTGTGTGTGTGTGTGTGTGTGTGTGTGTTTACGTGTGTGTGTGTTTGTTTACCTGTGTGTGTGTGTGTGTGTGTGTGTGTGTTTACGTGTGTGTGTGTGTGTGTTTACCTGTGTGTGTGTGTGTGTGTGTGTGTGTTTACTTTACCTGTGTGTGTGTGTGTGTGTGTGTTTACTTTACCTGTGTGTGTGTGTGTGTGTGTGTGTGTGTGTGTGTGTGTGTGTGTTTACTTTACCTGTGTGTGTGTGTGTGTGTGTGTGTGTGTTTACTTTACCTGTGTGTGTGTGTGTGTGTGTGTGTGTGTTTACTTTACCTGTGTGTGTGTGTGTGTGTTTGCTTTACCTGTGTGTTTACCTGTGTGTGTGTGTGTGTGTGTGTGTTTACTTTACCTGTGTGTGTGTGTGTGTGTGTTTACTTTACCTGTGTGTGTGTGTGTGTGTGTGTGTGTGTGTGTGTGTGTGTGTGTGTGTGTGTGAACCTCCCAGGTATCAGTGAGGATAATGAGGAGGAGGTGCGTCGTCTGTCGACAGAGAGCAGGTTTGAGCAGACGGTCCGGAAGGCAGCCATGATGATGTTCAGGAAGTTGAACCCTGACAGGAAGGAGAAGATGGCTGTGTCTGAGATGATGGAGAACGTTGGACAGGTCAACGCTGTGCACGGTACGACACACACACACACACACCTGGACACACACACACACACAACTGTACGCACACACACACACACTCACACCTGGACACCCACACACCTGGATGCACACACACACACCTGGATGGACACACACACACCTGGATGCACACACACAGACACACACGGACACACACACTCACACCTGGACACCCACACACTTGTACTCACACACACAAACACCTGGAAACACACACACATACACCTGGAAACACACACACATACACCTGGATGCACACTCACACATACACCTGGATGCACACACACATACACCTGGATGCACACACACACATACACCTGGATGCACACACACACACACACCTGGACACACACACACACTCACACTTGGACACCCACACACTTGTACGCACACACACTCACACCTGGACACACCTGGACACACACACACCTGTACGCACACACACACACACACCTGGAAATACACACACACACACCTGGATGCAAACACACACACACACACACACACACAGACACTTAACGTTGAGCTCCACATTTTCAGCAGCCATGTTACTTGATCTCTGGGAACAAGTTGGAGTTGATATTTTGATGAGTTTTGCAGGAATGTTTGACTGTAATACAGACCATCTGTAGACTGTAATACAGACCATCTGTAGACTGTAATACAGACCATCTGTAGACTGTAATACAGACCATCTGTAGACTGTAATACAGACCATCTGTAGACTGTAATACAGACCATCTGTAGACTGTAATTCAGACCATCTGTAGACTGTAATACAGACCATCTGTAGACTGTAATACAGACCATTTGTAGACTATCTGTATTAAAAGGTCAAATGTTATGTATTTAAACGTGCAGCACATTGTTATTTTCTTTAGGTGTAAGTGACTCTGTAATGTTGGCCAACAGGTGGCGCCACCACGGACCAAACCCAGAAAGTCCTGGAGAACATGGTCACTGGAGAGAGTAAGTGTGTGGGTGTTGTATTCTCAAGGAGGGAGAGAAGTGAAGATTTAATGATTCATCTCTATCTCCTCATCCCTCTCTCTCTCTCCTTTCCATGTCGCCCTCTACACCTCTCTCCTTCTTCCTCTCATCCCTCTTTCTATCTCCCTTTCTATCTCTTTCCCTCTCCCCTCCTCC